>NW_022196897.1:80641716-80651861 GCF_008632895.1 Mastomys coucha | reverse complement strand
GGGAGAGGGGAGGGGAGGAGAAGAGAGGGGAGGGGGAGAGGGGAGGGGGAGAGGGGAGGAGAGGAGAAAAAAGAAGGGATGGCTTTCCTGATTCTTGCTTGGATTTGATGAGTTGGGTGGTTGTTGTTTGTAGTTTTAGTTTATATTTTTGCTTTTACTTTTATTGTTTCATCATCATTATGCTGACTTTAAATAATGATATATCAAGCATGGTCAAATTTAAACAATATAAATGCCCATGCTTGATTTCTGTCAATCCATTCAGGAGAGAGGAACATTACAAATGCAAATGGCCAACACCTTCAGTGGCTGTCCAGCTCATGCTTCTCCCCTCCCCCCTTTTTTCTCTCTCCACCACCACCCTTTCTCTCTCTAAGTCTGGGTGTTGAGGCTTTGCCTCAGGAGGCTCACCTCCTAGTCTTCAGAGCAAATGCCACATGCAAGTTTCTTACTAATATATCTTTTTAAAACTCCTTTCCAGTACTAAATAGGAAGATGGAATTCAACATTCCTCTAGAAGCATATTGTAAAAGTATGCTGGCTGAGATCACAAAGGTATTTATAATGATGGCTTCCTGACCACATAATTCTCTCTCTCCAGGGTCTGAGCAGTGATGCAACTGATTCCTACTGGTTTCTAGGACTGAGTTGGGACAATTCCAACAAACTCAGACATTTTACTGAAGCTTCATGAAAGACTTCCTGCCCAGCTTCTAGACCCACTAAGTGAAAGCAGGAGACAACCAGAGAACCACAAACAGAGCAGTTGCCTGAGGTCACGCTGAGCAATCACTGATACTCTGGGTCCATTGATGTTCACATTATGAGTATCTCTGGACTTCCTAGTTAAAGAGCCAGTCTCTTTTCATTACCCTGCTTAAGTCTATTTGAGTTAAAATTAAGTCATAGATAATACAACACAAAACTTTGGATGAGCATGGAAGGCAGGATGTAGAAGGAAAAAAATGTCTAGAGTACACACCCTGAGGTCTTCTTTCTTCTGTATATTTTACTTATCGTAACTCAATCCTTACAAGAACTATCTAAAGTGCAGGCTCTGTCGTGATCCTCAGTTTACAGAGAAGAAAGCCCAGAAGTATCCTGTGCTAGAAACTGAAATACTAAAGGCAGAACTAATATCTACATCCTGGAAATCTGGGCTAGTATTACTGTTAACTCCTACTGGATAATTTAGGAGATAAATGGGTACATGGATACAGGATTAAAAAGGAAAAGGTGAGCCATGGTTGTCAAATAAAACAGCATTCAATAATGTATTCTTCACAACTGCACTTGAAAGGATGAGAAACACAAGCATTTGACAGAAGAATGTAAGGAAAGAAAAATATATAAGCAAAGAAAGGCAGGAAATGGGCAGGATAGCTCTGTACTCCCTGAGCATGACTGAAGACCTTGGACTGACTCATTTTATTTGAGACAAGATATTACTCTGTAGCTCAAACTGGCCTCAAACTGTGTTAGGCCACAGGAGTGTTAGGATTACAGCTGTGCACCACCATGCCTAGTTGTTTGGTAGGTTTGCTTTTAATTCTAAGAACATAGAGATGTACTTTCTAATATTTAACATTTTCCAGGGTGAAAGGTCTCAAGTGGGGATTCCGAAGGAATGCTGAAATGGATTCTGGGGGCATAGAGTTTCTTAGAGGGCTTATTCATGCATGGACAGACAGACAGACAGACAGACAGATAGACAGACAACACTATGGCAAGGACTTATGTGGAGTGTTCACACCCTAGCACCAGATAAAGACAGAATGGCTAGGGCTCTGAAGAGAGGAGGTTAGGACCCACAAGACAGAAGTAGGAATCTCTTCTTAGAGTTTTCTGAGGATGGGGAGGTTTCAAAGCATGAAGCCAGGCTCTCTGAGTCCCTAGCAGGAAGCAGGGAAGGAGGTGGAAGCAGGATCTGTTCCCACTGATACTCCCTTTTAATGTAAACTCACTTCCCTGGGTGGGAAACCTCTGGTAGCTAGGAGTCTTTTCACTAGAGATTCATAGACAATGTCTCTGTGGGACGCCTGCCTGCATGTATGAGATGAGAAGAGCTGTGCAATTAGGTACTATGACCTATGGAGCAGCTGGATTCTAACAGTCTTATACATGATATCTGTGCTTCCTAACCTTGGTTGTCAACTTGACACACTCAGAAAGATGGAACATTGACTGAGGAATTCCATCCATCAGATTGGCCTATGGACATCTCTGTGGGTGTTTTCTTAATTGCTAATTGATGAAGAAGGGCCTAGTCCTTTGTGGACAGCACCATTCCTAGGACAGTGGGCCTGAGCTATTAAGAGTTAAATACGGGCAAAGGAACAAGCCAGTTGGCAGCATTTATCAAGTTCCTGCCCTGAGTTTTTGCCTTGGCTTCGCTCAATGGTGGATTATAATCTACAAGATAAAAATAAACCTTTTCTTCTATCTCAATTGTTTTTGTGCATGTCGTTTATCACAGCAAGAGGAAGCAAACTCAGACAACACCCTAACTCTGTAATTCCTATTTCAGGAACACTGGAAAGAGAACAAATTTAGTCAAATCCCTGAGTGTATCTAACTTGAACCAGGTAACAGGAAATCCAATACACATTTTCAGCCAATCTCCCTTGGTATCTTAAAGGGCATATCTTAAGATGATAGTTAAGAATGTTAGAATCAAATAAATTGGTTCAAACACACCTGAAGCTGCTTTTTCATCCTGAAAATTCTGTTAAGATTATCAAACTCATACACAGCTCTGCAGAGCAAACTAAGTCATACACGTATAAATTTAGGAGAGTACCCAGCTGGCACAAAGTAAATTCTCAATTTGGTTAGCGTATTAGCAACACACTAATGTCAAAATTAAATTTGAACAAGGTTCCATATTGCTCCTTGGAGCTGGAAAGACACAAGTCATCTAAACTCTGTCTGTTTGTTTGTTTGTATGTGTGTGTGTGTGTTTGTGTGTGTGTGTGTGAGAGAGAGAGAGAGAAGGGGGATAGATGGACAGAGAGAAACATTCAGACAAGGGAAAACCTCCTATTACTATTCAAGCAGTAGGTATAATTTTTAACCACCAAAATTATAAAGATCTTCAATCTGCTGATAATTTGATTCTAATTAAAACTTCTATCCACAAAGCTGGAATTGCAAGGGGGGAGCATAAATGAAACAGCAATTAACCTTTGGTTCTGAGCTTATTTGCTCCTATCCAACATGGGTCAGTTGCCATAGAGATTATACCTACATGATCTGCAGATGAGACCAAAGCCACATGGAGCCTCTGAGCTGGCCTCCTCTCAGTGTGGCTTTGGGATAATTTAAAAAATCCACTGGAAGAGAACTGAAAGCTGATCTGAAACTCTACAGGAATGGAAGAAGAAATGAAAGGGAAGAAGGCAAGGAGAGTGTAAAAATCAAGGGAAAGGATATTAAAGAAACATAAGACTGAATAAAATCCAGTCTCCTTCATACCTTCATCTACAGCTTTCCAGTCTGCCTGTAGCTGAGGGGAGACTGCTAAGAAAGTGGAAGTGTGAAGAGTTTCTCACTTCTGCTAGCAGGAAGCTTCTTAGCTTAGGAATGTGACCAACCAAGCTGGAGCCTGCCTTAGGCAGGGAGGGGGAAAAAAGGAGGGCTCAGCTACAGTGCATTCCTTGTCTTGTCTCTAGAATACTGGGTGGGCATAAAGCAACCAAACACAGTGGTACTGCACAGAGGATGGACAACATCAAAACTCAAGAGTGTTTAGTCCATTTTCTGTGGATAATAATACAATATCTCTAGCTAGGAACAATTTACAGGAAAGAGGTTTATTTACGCTCCTGACATTAGTGACCCATGGTTAAGAGACAGCATCTGATGCCTGATTCTTCCTTAGCAGAATGTTGAGGCAGTGCTAGGTATTGTATGGCAAGAGGAAGTGTGGTGGTTGCTTTTGGTTGTCAACTTGATCTGGTCTGGGATCAACCAGGAAACATGCCACAAGACAGTCTGTGAAGGTGTGATTTGGAAGGAGTAACTGGAGGGAAGGGGTCCACACATACCTCTTGCAGCAGCCCCACATATGCAGAGGACTTAGGGAGACGTAGGGCTGCCTTTGCCTGCCCATTTCAGTCCTTGCTCCTGAATTCATCTGTTCTGCTGTGGCTGCTGTCATCAATCTTGGCATCGAAATGCAGTTTCTTCAGCTTCCCAGGATGGACTGAAGACCAGCAGCCCTCCAGACATTCCCCAGGCCTAGACCACCAGAGTAGAGCCACTGAAACCTGCATCCTTGCAACTGAGCATCGATCTCTTCCTCAGACTGGTCCTAAGCCACAGTCTTGCATGTCTTTCTTTACTTCTTCTATAGGCAGCTGAAAAGTCTTCAGATCTTTCCACACTGATTCCCTTATACATCCTACCTTTGGATCATGCTATAGCCCCTAAATCCTTCTCAACACAATTGAAAGCAGTCAATCAGTAAGTAGTCTAAATACTTGTTATTTAAATATTATTTCCCCCATCAAATACTCTGTGCGTATGTGTGTGTATGTGTCTGTGTGTGTCTGTGTGTGTCGGTGTATGTGTCTCTGTTTGTGTGTCTATGTATATTTGTGTATGTGTATCTGTGTGTGTGTGTGCGTGTGTGTGTGTGTGTGTGTGTGTGTGTGTGTGTGTGTGGCCAGAAAGTTCCTGTCTCCAAGTCCCCAGCACTGAAATTACACATACACCACAATACCCAGATTTTTTATGTGATTTCTGGAGATTAAACTCAGGTCCTCATGCTTGCGTGGCAAACATTTACCCACAGAGCCATCTCCCCAGCTCCAATTCATACCTTTTTAATTCTGCCCAGTACAATGCTATAGAACATGAACTGGATCTTCTGAAGTTTTGGTCCAGTTGATGGGACTGGTTTTACCCTGGTTCCAATACAGTAGCATTCATTTACATCTGGAGTCTAGTCACAACTACTTAAGCAATCTCTACTATGAACTGCATCTTTCCTAGTCTTTGTGCCTTCTGAGCCCTCCCTAGACTTCCCACAATGTTCCTTTGGCAGTATTCTAGGACTTTTCTAGCCAGCTTCCTCAAACTTTTCTAACTTGTCCAAACAGCACATTGTCTTTAGCAGAAACATGACTCTCAGTCCTAACTTACTGTGACAGTCAAGTTTGTTATCATGGTAATAAGTCATACCTGGGTACACTATATTTTAATGAGATTTATTTAGATCCTAGTTTTTTTGAAAGAACACCCAAATGTCATGGTGCTGGCACTGGTTAGGGCTCCTCTCAGTATATCACACCACATCAGAAAGCGTTATGGTGAGATGTACAAGAAACATTGATACATATAGGATGGCAAGAAACCAGAGATGGGGGAACAGCCTATCTCTTTTTTAATATCTGTCTTATAAAAACTGACAAAGGGTCTCCCAAAACTCTATCAGCTCCTTCTAAAGGCAGCATCCTTCACGGTCCAATCACTCCTACAATGCCCCACCTCTAGAAGATTCCACATCAATGTCCAGATCTGCCACATCCAGAACAAAGTTCTCAAGTCCTGAACACAAAGAAGACAAAGTCAAGTCATATTCAAACCGTGGCTCCTGGACTATGAGCTCTAGAGTAACTTGACCAATAAAGCAGTCGGCAGGAAATCTAGTTCCTGTTTGCAGGTAGATCCTTTCATAGCCTACATCTCTCTGTATTTTCCAGAGAGATTCCAGCTCCTCTCATCTCTGTTAATCCAGCATTCAAGGTCAGACATATAATTATTGTCCCCTCAACAATCCAAGAGCTGTTAATAGCCTAGACAGTGATAATCACTACCAAGGAACAAAATAGAGTCTGACTTAAGTGGGTTCTCATTAAAATTTGAATAGTATCTTCTTTAAAAAAAAAAGTGAAATTGAAAGTTGGTTTTGTCTTTTATACACACAAGAGTTTTACAAGAGGCATGTTCTCTAGTGTCCTCTGAAAATGCTCCCTCCCCAGAGAAGCCTTCCAGGACCAATTCTTGTTGTCATAGTTAACATTAACTTTCAACATAAAAGACTCTAGAATTATCTGGGGAAAAAAGTCTTATTCTAGTTTGCTATTCTGTTGCTGTGATGAACACCAAGACCAAAATAAACTTGGGGACAAAAGAGTGTATTTTAGCTTGTACTTCCAGGTCATAAGTCAGGCAGAAACTCACAGCAGAAGCAGAGACAGGAACCATGGAAGGAGGCTGCTTACTGGTTTGCTGTCTGCCTCATGTTCAGCCAGCTTTCTCATATAACCTAAGTCTACCTGCCCAGAGATGGTGCCGTCCACAGTGGAATGGGCCCTTCTATAACAATGATCAATTAAGACAATATCTCACACATGGCCACAGATCAATCTGATTGAGCCAGTTCTTCATTTGAGGTTCCCTCTTCCTACATGTCTCTAGGTAATATCAACTTGACAATAAAACTAACTAGAAAGTCTCAATTGAGTAAGTGTCTTTAATCTGGTTAGTTTGTAGAGATGTCTATGGGGGGATTATCTTACATAGCGGGGGGCATTTCCAAAAGACACCATGGAATGAGCCTCTTGTAAAACTCTTCTGTTTATGAAAGACAAAAACAACCTCCAACATCACTTTTTTAGGAGAAAATTTCTATTCAATTTTAATGAGAATTAACTTAAGTCGAACTCTCTTTTGTTCTTGGGCAGATGGTCCTGGATTGTGTTATAAAGCTAGCTAAGAATGAACCTGTGAACAACAGAGAGCCAGCAATACATTCCTGTGTCATTCCTGCCTCAAGTTCATGCCCTGACATCCTCAGTAATGGACTGTGACCTGGAAGTATAAGCCAAATAAACCGTTTCTTGCACGAGTAGCTTTTGATCAATGTTTTATCACATTAACTAACAGAATGAAACCCAAACCCACCCCTCCTACTGCAGCTGTCCTACAGTTCCAATTCCATCATTTTATAATTAACGAATTCTATCTAAAATTTATTGCTTGCTAGAATAACCTCACTCATTTGCTGATGTTTTCTCTAAGCTTCCTAAGATCAAAAGACACAATGTGTTGCTTATTCTGGTATTTTCCATGTCTGGTGCAGCACCTGAACAAAACAAATAACATATACATTATGTTCCCTCCCTCCCAACCTCCATCCCTCTCTCTGTCTCTCTCTGTCTCTTCCTCTCTCTTTCATTTCAGGATGTAAGACTAAGAGTGACAGCATTACTGAACGATCCATTCTTTCTTTCAATAAAAAGTTATTGACTGTTTGCTATGTGTCAGCTACCATGCTAAGTGCTAGCAGTAAAATCGTAAAGAAGTCAGGCAAGGCCTCTACCACGTGTCAATTCCATTATAAAAGTAAGCATAGCTGGTATGCACTGACAATCCAGACAATGTAACTTTGTCAGAAATGGTCAACGTTGGTATGGAGGAAGCCACTGAGGGTGTTTTGAGCTACTGGGGCAGGGAGAACAGAGCAGTTCCTTCAACTCAGGTGGTCAAGAAGGCCTTGCCTATAAAGGGAGCCTGGCCTGTAATGTCAGGTAAAGGAATTCTAGGCAGAGGAGACAGAAGATGCAAATTCCCAAAGGTAGGGAAGATCTCAGTACTTCTAGGGAATTAAATATTGTGGTCTAGGGGTATGAAAGCAGCCAGTGGAGAAGTGCTTTTAGTAAAGAGCAAATGGGAGGCACCAAAAAGATTTAACTGAAAGACATGATTTGATTTATGTGTTAGCTAGCAGGGTCTACTAGAGAAAGCAGGGCTGACCAGAGTGAGCAGAGGTCCTAAAAAAGTCAATTCCCTATAACTAGATGTAGGCTTACAACTGTCTTTACAACTACAGTGTGTACTCATATGCATAAAGTAAATAAATAAATATTTTTTTAAAAAAAGAACATTAGTCTGGGATCTATGGAGATCTTGATATGCAAAATCACCTGATACACAAGCACACAGACTTAATTTTGATTCCTCAACACCCACGTTAAAAGCCAGGTATGACCACATGCACCTACAATCCCAGCACTTTGGGAGGTAGAGAGACAGGAGAATATCTGGGACTTGCTGGCTATCAATCTAGTTCCAGGTTCAATGAGAGACCCTGTCTCCATGAAGTAAGGTAAAGACTGATAGGAAAAGATAGTCAGCTTCCTCTTCTGGCTTCTAACCACACACCGGCATACCCCCATGTACCTGTGCACGTGTGCACACACACACACACACACACACATTCGCAGACACACACACACACATCCACAAAAAGAAAGAAAAGTACTCTGGCTGTTATTGAGAGATAAAGAGATTGATAATGTAGGAAGGGGTCCTTCCAGTTATCTGAGCAAGAAAGGACTACTCATGCCTTGTCCTCCACTGCTTGCAAAAGTGAAGAAGAAAAATATAGATAACCTTATCTTGCTCTAAGATTTATTTTTAGTAAAGATTTGAACCACTTACAAAGATATGTCTTCATTTTTGTAACAAAATGTGAATCACAAAGGTTGGAGCATGCAGCATGCTGTGACGTAATGTCTGGGAACTGTTGTTCTGCAGAATGAATTCTAGTTGGTCAGGAAGGAAGAGGCCTTGGAGTGTGGCTTTATATGCATTCATTGTGATCATGTGATCATGTGATCTGTGATCATGTGACCTGTGGTCATGTGATCTGTGGGCATGTGATCTGTGAGCATGTGATCTGTGAGCATGTGATCTGTGAGCGTGTGATCTGTGGGCATGTGATCTGTGAGCATGTGATCTGTGAGCATGTGATCTGTGAGCATGGCTGCTTGGTTGCTTCTCCCTGGTCTGAGGTTGATTTGCTATCTCTTGACACGACATATCAATCTTGGGCACAACCTCAGCAATGTCACTTTTGTCTTGTCTGTTGAGGGCACAGCATTTGGCTGCTGAGCTAGGATATGATCCCACTGTAGATACTCTGAAGTGATCCATACTACGTCAGAGGGATTATTGCTGGTAGCTCATTGGCTGAGGACCTAGTTACATTAAGAAACACAAGTGAGAAGGACATGCCTTCACCATTTGCTTCTTAAGATCACCCAATCTGATGATTCTAAGAATCACCAGTAACTTTTGTAAAATATTGGATATAGAGTTCGGCTGTCACCCGGCTTCTAAATCTCCCTTGGTGCTGTTAATGGGCAGCAGGTTTGACTCTCATAGGCTCTTGATTGTGTATGGCTTTGTGGAACCTTCTTTCCAGTTTTCAGCTTATAATTGGCTTTGACAAAGAGATTCTAGCAGTTGTCACTTAGCTAAAGGCCCCAGAGCATCTGTGCCTTCTTTATCTTTCTATGAAGTCAAGCATGAAGACAGGCTGAAAAAAAAACCCAACTCAGAGAATAATATAATACTCTCAAGATCATGTATCTAATCAAACAGATTAACTTCATGCCCAGGTCTAAAGGTTCCAAAGCCCATGTTCTCTTCTAACACTGTCCTTTGGGGAAGCCAAGGGTTCAATGCCAGTTCTGCCCCTTAGAAGTCATGTGACTTTGGATGTATTATTAACCTCTCTAAAGCCTGGGTCCTTTTCTGTAAAAAGTTTCTGCCCACATTTTTTTTTCAGCTAAGAGATCTTAGTTCTCAGAAGCATTGTGACTTGGGGTTACCTACCTGTCAATGCTATCTTACCATGGCCTTTGGGCTATAGCCAAGAACTCCATCACCATATCATAATTTGGCCAAAGTAAACAACCAATATCTCCAGACTGAATACAATGGCCTCCCCATGTGATATGATACCTGACTTAGAATTTGAGTCATGTTCTGTGGTGTTCGACTAAACACCCCATAAGAACCACACTGGCCCTTATTAAAGTTTTGTATCTTGAAGCTGGAGGCATCAAATGGAAAACTAGAAAAAAAAAAAACCTGTCCATGTGACCCTAGTAATTCACTTAAGAGATATAACTATATTTAACTGACTGTGCATATGAATTTATATTTATTCAATGAAAAAAGACCAATGTAGAATAACAAGCATTAAGAGTATTTCCACGTGGTGCATTGTGGCATTTCCAAGTGTTAAACAAAAATCCACGATTGTCAAAAGTGACACTTGTCAGAAGGGATGAAATGTCCACCTTTTGGTCTTCCTTCTTCTTGAGTTCCTTGTGGAATGTGGGTTGTTC
>NW_022196897.1:80631660-80641349 GCF_008632895.1 Mastomys coucha | reverse complement strand
TTTTTTGGAGGGGAAACTGGGAATGGAGAAATTCGCATGTAAATAAAGAAAATATCAAAAAAAAAAAGTGACACTTGTCAGCATGCAAAGAGAGTGGGGCTACAGGGATGAAGATTCACCATCACTGAGTTTACCCATCACCACACATCCAGGAATCCTGATGGCTACAGGCAAGGAAGATACAGGCTTGCTTTTATATACCAAGCCCCACAAAGTACACTTCTTAAAAGGGGGAACCAAATACCCAAGGAAGGAGTTGCAGAGATTAACTATGGAGCAGAGACCGAAGGAAGGGCACCTTAGGATGAACAACAATATGAACTAACTAGTACCCTCAGAACTCCCAGGGTCTCAACCACCAACCAAGGACCGCACATGGAGGGGTCTGATTGTTCTGGCAGTATGTGTATAGTAGAGGATTGCAATTTGATCATCAATAGGAGGAGAGGAGCTCAGCCCTGTGAAAGTTCTGTGCCCTAGTGTAGGGGAATGCCAGGGCCAATAAATGGGAGAGGGTGGGGTGGCAGGCATGGGGAGGGAGGAGGCAACAGGGATTTGTTTTTGTTTGTTTCTTTGTTTTTTGGAGGGGAAACTGGGAATGGGGAAATTTACATGTAAGTAAAGAAAATATCTAATAAAAAAATAAAATAAAAAAAAGAATAGAACTATTTGGAAAAAAAATTGTAAAATTTAAGAACATTTGCATTAGAGAAAAGCAACCATGCCTCAGCCTCAGAAAGAGTTTTGTTTTAAGAAGTAATTGTGAGATAGCAAGTGCTTCATTTATTAATAATTTTATAAAACTGATTCTTGTCTCTGCTCATTCATCCCACAAACATTTATGATTCACAGATGGAGTGCCCTATTCCTTCACTGAGCTCCTGGAATTACAGGGGAAAAATATGATGATACCAGGGTTGATATAGGACTCACAAACCATGGAGTCAGAAAACAAAATCATCCTGGCTCTTGAGAAATGTCATTTTTGAACCTGTTTTGTACCTCTGAAAAATGGAATATATCCCAATTTTTCCTGGCTTTTGTGATTAGATATAATGGTCTCATTATAATCCATGGGACATTGTGGGCACTCAGTAATAAGTCATTGCAGTCGTTATCAATGCCATGAAGGAATGAAATAGTGGTAGACTGCAAGGGAAGGGCCCAACACCAGGGAGACATCAAGGCATCATGTCAGCTGTTAGCACTGTGCTGCAGAGTCTTAGAGCATCTCTGCCTATGTACCACTTAGCAACTCCCAAGTGCCTATTAACTTGTCATTTGAAGACCTCCACTCAGGAGTCTGTATCTTTTTCTGTACACGGTGACATCTAATGTCTCCAGCTTTTCATTTTCCCCAGCAGATGCTGAAGTCTTCTAAAGAGGAAACTTGAGAGAAATTGAGAGTATGTAACCATTAAAATTAATTGCACACAAACATTAGCAATCAGATACCCATTTCCAACATGAAATATGGATAAGGAGTTGCTGAAACATTTATATTAAATTACTTTTGTAATAATATTTAACTTTGGAGCATTAAATATTTAGTGCTTCTTTCTTGCCATTTGCAAAGAAGTTTCTAGCACTTTGAAAGCAGAAAGAATCCATGTCACCATTTTTGTCTCAAGGGTCTAAGGGAATAGACATCAGATAAGCAGCTCTGAGATGAGACCAGCAGATTATCCGTAATTAAGCATGAGGCAGCTTTTATTTATTCAACAGAACATTATTGTCACTTTTAAGGAGTGTATCACTCAGACTTTCCATTGCTGAGACAAAACTCTTGAGGAAAACTTAAAGAGGGGGGCATTTCTTTTGCCTCACAGTTGCAGAAATGTCACTTCAACACTGTGGGCAGGGTGAGGTGGGAGAGCAGAACAGGATGTATCATGGCAACCAGAAGGCAGGAAGGAGGTTTGGAGAGCCAAACCTTGCTGGGGCTTCCCTTTTTCCTTTTTTATTGCATTTGAGCTCCATCCTGTGGAATGGTGTTCCCAGCATTCAGGGAGCATCTCCCTGGCTTAGATTCCCCTTGGGGAAGGCCCTCATAGACACACTCGGAAGTGTAGGTCATGCATCTCCTGGGCATCTCTTAATCCAGGAATTGACAATCAAAATTCACCATCCCTGGGTAACATGGAGAAACACAGAGAAATGTAAAGCATGAACCCAGAATTTTTAAGTCTCACTAGAAAAGGAAATAGGAAAGCTAGTTGTATTGACTTCCTTTCTTCCACACTCAGCTACCAGGGTTATTTAAGATTTTTGAGGTTTCTCTTTGCTCTCTCTCTCTCTCTCTCTCTCTCTCTCTCTCTCTCTCTCTCTCTCTCTCTCACACACACACACACACACACACACACACACACACACACAAAATCTATGACTTATCACATGCTGGTTGCCTTTCTCTTAAAGAGTCTTTCTGTCTATGGCTTTAGTAAACTCTTACAGGAATTATCACTTCCAAGAGACATTCTCAAACACAACCTGTGATACTGTTCTGATGTTGCTTCTGCAAACCTCCAGTCTGCTCTGGACATCATTCATACATGTGACTCACCACTATGCCCGCCTTGACGTGATCCACACTGTCTTCCTTAACAACTTGTGAGCTATTTGCAGACAATTCACCTGTGTATTCCGATGTCATCTGCATTCAGTAATAGAGAGTGGGTGTTCAACAAACTTTTGGCAAACCAACAACTTAACAATTATTAATTGGCTTTGTGCTACAATAAATGTGTTTCTTGGTTATGATTTAGGACACAACAGGTTTCTTATGAAGGAGGGGGAGGTGATTAGGAATTCCTAGAAGTAATGATGAAGAGCAAATTCTTGTGGGAAATTTGGGGGGTCTTGTAATTATAGAGAATAAAAGCTACAATCACTTAATTAGAATCATGCTTTATAAAAACAATATACTTCAGAAGCTGGGGAGATGGCTCATTGTGTTCACTGCCTGTCATACAAGCATGAGGACCTGAGTTCAGATCCCCAATGACCACATAAAGACTGGGCATTCTCATGTGCTTCTATAACCCTGGTGCTGGGGCAGGGCAGATAGAAGGACCCCAGGCTCTTTCTGGGCTGCAAGAAATGAGTGAATGTGGGCCCAATGAGTGACTTTGTCTCAAAAGATAAGACAGAGAGAGCAGGACAGTAATGAAAAACACTCAGTATCAGCTCTGGCCTCTGCATGTATCCACAGTATCCACACATTTACATGCATACCTATATACACACAAGCATGTATACACATACACTATACATTAAACACACACTTATCACAAAATTTAAAAATTCACTCCAAACAATTTTCACATCTACTTCACACTCCCCAGCCACTGGTCCTCTCCTCCCCTCATCACTGTTCACACCACCATGACCCACTCTCCAGTGTCATCTGTCCACTAGAGAAGAAGCAGAAACAAAGGCAAGAAAGGGCTTCCATGTACTAGCCCCTCTGAGGGCTAAGTAGCTAAGCTACATAACTAGTAGCTAAGTTATGCAGAGAACTCCAGTCTGACATCTGGCTGCATCCTCTATTGTCTCTTGGAAGTGTGCCCTAGACCCAAACTCTTTTTAAAGATTTATTTACTTCTTTTATGTATGCAAATACACTGTCGCTCTCTTCAGACACATCTGAAGAGGGCATCTGATCCCATTTCAGATGGTTGTGAGTCACCGGGTAGTTGCTGGAAATGGAACTCAGGACCTCTGGAAGAGCAGTCAGTGTTCTTAACCTCTGGGCCATTCCTCCAGCCCCTCTAGACACAATCTTATGATTAGAATCCATGCTTTCACTCAGACCATTCCCTCCTGGGTAGACCATATGCCACACAGTAGGATTCCCAAAGACACCAAATTACCTTCTGGCTCCATCTGAATAGCACAAAACACTTTTCGAAATACACAGTCACATAAAGTCCTGAAAATCCTGTAACTATTGTGAACTACCATAACCTAGGTGTTTGCCACCATCTAAGTCCATAATTCCCTAAATGAGAACAGGAATCTGACTGTTACTTCTAGGGACTGTTTCCAGGATGAGAAAAACAGACTAATTCCAGATAAAGAGACAATGGTCAATTGCTTTGCAACTTTGAGTTCTTTAGGCTGTGGTATCTGGAAACCACAGAAGCCCTGCTAGGGCGCCAACTACCTGCTGTGTGTGTGCAGACCTGGAAAAACTGCTCACTTTCAACTGCAGATTCCTTTAACCAACTCCCAATGCAACTTCAACAGCCATGCTAGGTCCTCTTGTGGTTGTTTGGTTGTTTAAGGTAAGAATACTGTCATTCTATTTGGGTGATCAAACATCAGAAAGGAAGCACAGCAACAACAGAAAGTCTTTAACAATATGGTGGCTATTCACAAATGGACTCTGCATGTTGTTTATGCAACTGTGCAGGCCTAGGATTGCAGAGCAGATGAGGGAGTGTACATGATTTTAGTGGCTTCTTACACATGTGCATTCCCCCAGCCTTTGTTCTAAGCATGTTTTACATTTCTATTAACAGACGTAGGACTTAGGCAACCCTTGTGCTGTCCTCCATCTCCTCCCACCTCCTCAAGATGACTGGACCAGATATCTGCCTTGCCCAACCAACTCACTATGGCCCTGCTAGATACAGCCTATTCAAACTGTCTGCTGAACCACACTGCTTAGAAGCTGTGCACATATGCTATGGCAACCATCTCTCTACCACAGCTGATTCCACAGGCTTCACAAGCCCACCCATCAGAGCTCTTCTGGGAAACCTGTTGGGTCACAGCAAAAGATTCAGTCTGCAGACCCCTTGGTTTTGCTACCTCTTGATCCCCACCCACTGTTTGAACATGCTGGTCCAAGAGTGTTCTCCCTTCCCACAGCCTGTTGAAGTTCATTCTTCTTTCTGGAATCCATGGTGTGTCTAGAGTTCAGATGCTCTGCTTCACAGCATTGCACTGACACCCCAGAATCTTCTCTGCTAAGCAAAGGTAGGAAGTATCTGGGTTGGTGGGTTGGTAGGGGTTGGGGGACAGGTACAAGTGTGTGACAAAAGTGACTACAGCATCAGCCAGGATTTAAAAAAAAAAAAAAGTCCTGGTTTTTAGTAAGCCATGTGCCAGACACACCAGCAATAGACCAGATTCTAGGAAAAGCACATTGTCAATATCTTCTTGAGTCCCTTCAGGGCAAAGGACAAGGCTGGGGCTTACAAGTACTCTCCATGACGAGAGCTCAAGATGAAGGAGAGGACTTCACACTTCAAGGCTGGAGACACTGACATTCCCAGGCGTGATTTCCATCACCCCAGGGAAGCTCCATTCACTGCAGGTACAAGGCTGAGAGCTCCAGGAAGTGATGGGCATCGCTTCTGCTTGATCATGCACTTCTAGCCCCAGGGATTGATAAGCAGCAGTCATTAAAGAAAAGTTGCATTTCTTTTCTTTTTATTTTTTATTTATTATTAAATAAATTTAATTTATGTACTGCTCCCCGTCCTGGTCCCCTAACCCCGAGTTTTTCACCCCATCATCTCCCCCTCCCCTTTGCTTCTGAGGGGATGATCCACCACCCACTCAACCACCCCCACCTCACCCCTGCTAGCATCTCCCTTCTCTGGAGCATCAAATTTCTACAGAATTAAGCTCATCCTCTCTAACTGAGGCCAGACAAGGCAGTCCTCTGTTACATATGTGCCCATGTATACACTTTGGTTGGTGGCTTGGTCTCTGGGAGCTTGCGGGGGGGGGGGGGGGGGGGGGGGGTCTGAGTTAGTTGATACTGTTACTCTTCCTATGGGGTTGTCATCCCCTTCATCTCCTTCAGTTCTTCCCTTAACTCTTCCATACCAGTCCCTGACCTCAGTCCAATGGCTGGTGAATTATTTTTTTAATGCAGTGTCTCTCTGGAACTCTAGCTGACCTGGAACTTGCTATACAGACCAGACTTGGCCTCAAACTTACCAAGATCCACCTGCCCCTGCCTCTCTGGTGCTGGAATTAAAGGTGTGTGCCATCATGCCCAGTCAAAGTTAGAATTTTATAAGCACATTCATGGGATGGTGTGTTATAGGCAGTAATATGCTTAAAGCAACAAGAACAAAAATGGATCTGGAATCTAAACCTGGCACCCGAAATGCCTATAATTCTCTCCCTCCGAACAAGCAAGTGGAAGATTCTAACCTTGCTCAGGAAAGCCAAAGGCCAAGTCAGTCAGCAGCCACCTTCCCCCATTTTAGCACTTGTCACTCTTGAGCCTTCTTACTATTTGCATAGAAATGAGTCAAACATCCAGTCCCTAGTCTGAGAGTCCTCCTGCCCCACCTTCAGCTGCAACCCTGACAAACCATTCTGCCTGTCACAACACAGAATTCACCAAACATTGCATGCTGATGGCTTTGTAACCATTATGGGATGCATTAAATGTGCACTGGCTGGAAGGAGGTCTGACTGCCCAGCATGTCTATTTGTCTCTTGATTTAAAATGATCAATCATTTTCTCAGATTTCAGTGAAATGGCCTGAAAGAAGAAAGTAAGAGCCCAGAGTCTTAGTACAGTACAGGGACAAGCAGCCTGTCTCGGAGGTGCTAGTGAGCAGGTAGGCTTGCTCTGAAACACCCGTGGCCCTGAACCCAGTGCTGTTGCCCAGAAGCAGAAGTAACCTCTAAGAGGATTGTGTCCCTTCGGGCATCTGGCTCCAACCACCTCTCGTTTGCAGACCTGCAACAGCAGCTTGAACCTTTTCTTCTCGGAGCCCTTCTTGGCCCACCATCAGCTTTGGGAGTACCAGCTCCATTCATTCATTTGGGGCCTCCCTCCTTCAGCAATTGCTGAATAAATACAGCAACCCAAAGCCTCTTACCCATTCAGATCCTCCCACCCAGCAAGCCCTTCCTCAGTAGTCCAACCTCATGAAATGAAGAAGCATTCATCTAGAAACAATCATACACAGGAAGTTCTCAGCTGGAACACTGCAGTGACCACGGCACAAGACACAGACACAGTTGGAATATGATTGTCGGTCCAGTGGCAAATGAAACTGCTTCGATTAGGAACATACAGGAAAAACACTGGAAAAGAGGTGTCCCTTCACCTTTGCTATTAATTTACAGTAAGCCAATGTGAGTACACTAATAGTGCTAAGGGAGAAGGAGAAACCCCAGCAATGGGCATTCAAAAAACGAAAGAGCAGCAGAACAGGAGGGGGAAAAAATGGAATCATAGCTATACAGGACATTACAGTTCAGATAGTCTAGATTTAAAGTACAGAAAAAGATGTCCTAACTTGTGAACTTAGCTGTAAACTACTTTTAAAGCATTTTTAAAGAAAACATCAACAATCTTGCATGCAGAAGCTAAGAACATGTACTTTTAAAAATAAGTCCAGAGGTAGGGGTGGGGGAGGGGGCTGTATAGTGGATCAGGGCGTAAACTGAGCAAAAGAACTTGCCATCATGTCTAATGACCTGAGTTGGATCCCGGGACTCACATGGTAGGAGAAAGCTAACTCCCAAAAGTTGTCTCCTGACCTTCATGAACACACACACACACACACACACACACACACACAAGTAATAAAAAATAAGTGCAATGATACAGTTTGGGGAAGGGGTTGGAAACTTGACTCATCCCTCCTCTTTTATCTCTTCCCATCATAAAGCTCCAAAAAGACTCCTTGCTAATCCCCCCTACTTCCACAGTTGGCCATTCTGGCTTTGACCTGTTTACTATAATAAAACTGGCACCTTGTATTTAACAATCGTCCATTCATCAGATAGAGGAAAGTCATCCTTTACTACTGAGCACCAGGCACTGTGTGTTGTTTGTAAATACTAACCCTAATCACATTCATTTTCAAAGCAGATATCACTAGCTTTAAGATGAGATTGACTGGGGCTGATGTGTCCAATATGTTGTATCTGATGATGATTTGGGTGGGATTTAAACTTACAAAGCTTTGACTTAAATCCCAGGCTTCTGTGTATAATAAGCATAAGGAATTTATCAATTACTTTTCTTCTTAGTCAGATTCCTTTCATGACAATTTCACACACACTTGAAAAAAACGCATGCTGATTATTCTCATTCCCTATCCTCTCTCAGTTCCCCTTACCTTTCCACCCCCATTTCCCTACAAATATCAGTCTCACATTCTTTTCTGCCTTGTATTAGAACCTAATGACAACCAGAGATGTTCTGTGTCCTGACCTCGGGTTTAGCACCTGGTGGGCTCATCAATGGACGTACAACCAAAGATCTCCAGGGTCTGTCAGTAGCCAATAGTTCAGCAGTGAAGGGTAAGACCTCATGAGCCCTTCCCCAGCCATGACTAATTGTTGACTGTCCCTGTCAGTCTGAATGTGTGTCCCACCCCAATTCATGTTAGAAACTTAATCCCCAGTGAAGAGCTGCTCAAGATGGTCTTTTAGGATGTTTAAGACTCCATCTCAGATATCTCAGATATGGATCAACATTCTTAGAAAAAGGGCTGTCGAATCAGGTTCATTCTCTCTTGTCCTTCCATCTTCAAACTGAGAAAGCAAACAAACCAAGATTTGGTTTCTGGCCCAAAATGTGTTTGAAAAGTTAGAAATTTTCATCCAAAAATCCATCTGTACATTTTTCTTTGAAATATTGAAGAATCTGGCAACTATCACCCTGCATTCCCACCAAGTTGCTCCAGCCCCATAGTGAAAAAGCCCTATGGTCTCTGGTGTGGAGAATCCATCAGTTCCTGTTGTCCTCAGCCTACTCATCTCTCCCAGTAAGCTTCCAACCCCATCCCCCACCCCACCCCAAGCCAGTCCAGCCCAGCTCATTGATGAACCCACCAGGCTCCTCACTTGAGTTTTCAATTCTTGCTTTAAACAAACTGCTTGGCTTTCAGAGTCAAAAATGCCTATATGTGCTCATTCTTTGCACCAAAGAATGAAAGAAGTCTGCAGCCCTGTTATCTCCAGGCTAGGGAGTTTAATAAAACCCAGCTAACACTGCATGGATTTAGCCCTAAGCATGCCAGGGGCCGTGATCATGAAAGCAGAACAAGGTAGAGGAGGAGGGGGTGAGACATAGCACAAAGAGACCTGTCTGGAAGTGTGACCCTCTGCTGCACCAGGCTGAGCTAAGCTCTTCAAGTGAGCTGTTTCTGTGAGGTGAGGGAGAAGCTGGATTCTTACTGAGGGGAGACGCCAGGCAGGAGTTTCTGAGCAGGTCTACTGGATGATCCTGTCTCATGAAACTTTAGCTCCACTCACTGGCTGGCTGTAAATTAAACTCTAAGAAAGCTTAGTGAAGTCTTTGGGCAGCTTATGGGGTTCAGAAAGAGGGTGACTAGAGAGCCCCCTTTTCCACAGAGGTTCTCCAAAGTTCCTTGTGTCCTCAGCTTTCTTTCCAGTCTATTCCTGAGACCTCACCTGTCTAGAAGAAAGGGGGACTCCTACCTGAGCTACAATTATTGTCACACACAGGCTAGGCTCCAGATTTCAGATACCCTTTAAGAAATATGGCTACAAGACTGGAATGGGGGCACAGTGGGTAAAGCGCTGGCCTTGTAAGCACATAGGCCTGAGTTTGATCTCCCAAGAACCCACATAAAAAGGAAAGAAGGAAGGAAGGAAGGAAAAAAGGAAGGAAGGAAGGAAGGAAGGAAGGAAGGAAGAAAGGAAGGAAGGAAGGAAAGTGGGTGGGAGGGAGGGGG
>NW_022196897.1:80593661-80631042 GCF_008632895.1 Mastomys coucha | reverse complement strand
GGAAGGAAGGGAGGCAGAGAGGGAAGGAGGGAGGGAGGGAGGGAGGGAGGGAAGGAAGAATGGAAGAATGGAAGGGAAGGAGGGAAGGAGAAAAGGAGGGAGGAAGAGAAAGAGAGAGAAAGAAAGAAAGAGAGAGAGAGAGAGAAAGATAAAAGTGATATGGCACCTGAGGAACAACAGTCAAGACTGTCTTCCAGATTGTGAGTGTGCACACACTACTCTCACCCATGCATCTGGACTCCTTCTCTGCAATCTGGGCGAATGTACCCACCTACCATTTACCAATTAGCTGTACTACTTAAAGAAAAATAGCTCCTTAATGAGAGAGGGATGAAAGTAAATGCACATCTTTGAGAGATTTCTATGGGTTATGTGCTTAAAACTTGTTATCTTCTATTGTAAACCTCATTTGCCTCTCGTTGTAAATAATAAAACTGAGGCTAAACCATGCCAAGCAATCTGCTTTGAACCACAAGACACCAGTCAGGAGACATCTCTTCAAATTCAGGCCTCTGTTTCTGCAATCCACACTGTGGCAGCCTCTCTAGTTTTCTGCAGCTGGAAAATCCCATTTTCATTAAGCAGTGGCTATAATTTTTGAAGAGGGAGAGATTTCCAGAACAGCCTAGCCCCCCCACCGTGTGTGTGTGTGTGTGTGTGTGTGTGTGTGTGTGTGTGTGTGTGAAAACTAGCACATTTTGATTCACACCATCTTGCTGGCATTTGCCTTAGTTAAGGTTTCTATTGCTGTGAAGATGTGTCATGACCACAGCAACTCTTATAAAGGAAAACATTTCATTGTGGCTGGCTTACAGTTTCAGGGGTTTAGTCCATTGCCATCGTGGCAAGAAACATGGTGGCAGACAGACAGACATGGTGCTAGAGGAGCCTAGAATTCTACATTTTGATCCGAAAGCAGCAGAAGGAGACTGTGTGCTATACTGGGCATAACTTGAGCATATGAGACCTCAATGCCTGCCCCTACATTGACATACTTCCTCCAACAAGGCTACACCTACTCCAACAAGGCCACACCTCCTAATAATGCCATTCCCTCTGGGCCAAGCATTCAAACACAGGAGTCTATGGGGACCAGACCT
Organism: Mastomys coucha; assembly: GCF_008632895.1. Taxonomy (NCBI): domain Eukaryota; kingdom Metazoa; phylum Chordata; class Mammalia; order Rodentia; family Muridae; genus Mastomys; species Mastomys coucha. The sequence goes on along the minus strand of NW_022196897.1, from coordinate 80,629,942 downwards.
ATTCAAGCCACTACAGCATCCACACTAGTTAAAAATAAAAAGGAAATAAAACCTTGTCCATCATGAATTTTCCTGCTTGGGAAATAGAGCAGAAGTGTTTCAAGTGAAGAAGCCCCTGAGCCAAAGGAACCCTGAAGGGCACTACTGTATTCTGGCAGAACTGCAGCATCAGAACTCTTTAACCAATGCTTGGTGTTTGATGCACACATTTCTGGAAACTATAGTCACAAAAACCTTAAAAAAAAAAAAAAAAAAAAAAAAAAAAGCCTGATTCCCGGGAATAGAGGACAGTGAAGAATGTCTTGATTTTAGAAGCAACACAATGCATTCAAATTCTTAACTAGTATGGTTGTTTGGAACAAGGAAATGGTGTGTGCATGTGTGTGTGTGTGTGTGTGTGTGTGTGTGTGTGTGTGTGTCTGCGGACACTCACACCCATGCCTCCTGTCTCCATCCCCCATTGCACTGGATTTATGGCATCAGGCACACCCCATTTTTATGCTCTTAAGATCCAATCCCAGATCGTCATGCCTGTGCTACAGACACTTTATTAACTAAGCCATATTCCAAACTCCAAGAAAGATACCATCTTAGTCTCCCTTTCCTCATCTGTAAATTGGGAAAATACTAATTCTACATCCCAGGACTCAATGTGAAGAAAAGTGTAAACTCTATAGTATGAATTGCCAATCCTTAATGCCTAACAGAATATAGGATGGTTTCTTCTTGCTAGGGGTTCATGTATTTCAAATGAGAAAGCCCAACAGTGGTGACATTATGGGTGTGTGTTAGTACACACAGATTTTGTTATTTCAGCATTTGACCTGTAGTAATCAGGCAGCATCTGAGGGTTACTCCCACACATTTTAGGTCACAGTGGTGAGTCTATTACTTACTGCCATATTTCTGTAACCAGATACATAGAAGAAGCAAATTTTAAAAGGAGAGATTTATTTGAGGTTACAGTTTAAGGGAGTGGTGTCTGTCATGGTGCATGGGGTACCTCTTTCTTCAGCAGCAGGAATTTGTAGAATCATTTATTCTATGGTGATGGCCAGGAGGCAGGAAGCTTAGTAGAAATCCAGACTAGGCTATTGCCCTCCAAGCCCTACTCCCAGGTCAACTGCCTCATCAACCCAACTCCAAAGACACTACAACCTCCCAGACCAAATGTTCAAGTGTATGAACCTATGAAGAATGTTTTACAAAAAAGACAACAGAGATACCACGGATTGAGACAAGTTTTAAGTATATGTGGAGTCACTGCACACAGTCATACATCCAGGGCCCTACATACTTACTGAGAAAACCATTTATACAGGATGTCACACAATGGTACTTGCTGGGCTTAGGCCATGAACAACCTTCATGACCAATGGCTGAAGTCTGGTCAAGCTTGTTAACACCAAATTAAAATGGATTTCCCTGTGACTGCTCATGATAAAGTATCACTGGTGAAAGTGGGAAATAGATCATTTTCTAGCCTACTTGTACAAACCCCTCTTCTAAACAGAACAGAAAGCTGTCTGCTTTTATGCAGAGTTAGGTAAGAATTGGTTTTGTGAAATAGAGTCAATAATCATTGACCTCATGGGGCTTTTGTTTAAAAAAAAAAAAAATCAAACATCATCAAGACAGCATAAAATCTATCCACAGGTAAAGACTTGTCATTACTAAGGAGAAGAAACTTACAGAGGACCTATCTGGGATGAGGTAGATTTATGGATCCAGTCCTAATAAACAGGAACCTCATCTGGAAATACAATCTTCCTTCACCTCATGTTCTGGAAGAGCAAAATATGGCAAAGCTAACACAAGTAAGACATCACATCATCAGGGCCATGATTCTCAGACATCCTGTGCATGAGGATATCTGTGAAGTTTTAGAAAGATAGCAGTGCGCCAGCCATGGTGCATGCCTGTGCTTCCAGGAACATCAGTGGTAAAGATATGAGGGTTGTTTGAGTTCAAGAATATGGTATAAGTCTTAATAATGCATCTTCAAATAAATGCATTTAAAAAGGCATTGATACATATTCTCCCTCAAAGAATTGCTCTAATAATATGAGGGTAATGTTCAAGTGTCAGTATTTTTAGAAACTTTCCAAAAGATTTTAATGTGCAGGTAAAATGGAAACACTAAAGGACTGTTTTTCTAGTTATTGATTCCATCTGGACCATGTCTATACCATCTGGCTCAAATTGGAGTCAATCAGAGGTCTGCCATAGGAGCTACAACCTCAAAGATGTTCTGACATCTGTAAGGGTTCTTCAATCACCAGACACTTACATGGACCACAACATTTGCTTTCCACAAGAGGGATTCTCTTACTCCCCTTTTGAAAATGAGGGAAGGGTCCAGGTTCTACATGTTCAATTCCAACAGGTAACTTACCCGAATAAAGTATGTTTTCAACAGTAGGGATCCTCTGAGGTGGGAAGAAGTCTGTAAGGAAAGGAAAGGAGTTCTGGAAAGCATCAAAGGCCTGATTTTCCAAGTCTAGCACTCTAGGCACAAGAATGCCACATGTCCACTGTGAAACGCTTCGACCTTTTTATTAAATAAAGAGTCTAGCTTCCTGCACTCTAAGAACTCCACCAGCAGAGTCTAGGCAGGGATTTGTCATCAAAGGATGACTTTGGAGATGTCAAAATCCAGAGATAGCAATGACTCAAAAGAGCAAAATCAAACTTTCTAGTGAAAATGGTGTGTTTGCTCTCCCTGTGGCTTTGTCAGCCAATAAAATACCTCTCCAGTGTGTTCGGCAGATACTGTTGCTCTCCCCGTTTCTCCACAGATGAGATCTGAATTGTACAGCAGAGAAAATGGAAACTAACAGACAATCTTTTGTGTTAGATCCTTGTACTTTTCTACTGCTGTGATAAAACTCTATGACTAAAGGCAACTTAAGAAAGATAAAGTTTATTTCTGCTTACCTTTCCAGACAGATAAGAGTCCATCATACCAGGAAGGCATGGCAGCCAGCCTTGGTAGGAAGCACATCTTCAACTGAAAATATGAAGCAGAGAGTGGAAGCAGAGTGAGAGACTACTAACTCTCAAAGCCTATTCCCAGTAACAAACCTCCTGAACCAAGGGCACTCTTCCTAAACTTTCCCAAACAGCATCCCCACCTAGAGACCAAGTGTTCAAATGCCTAAGCCTATGGGGGAAATGCTCATTCAAACCTCTGTAGCATCTTTCACATATCCTTCTTTGAGGAATGTGACTTTCTATACATCCCTGAACTGAAGAACTTTTGTCACCTTTACTCTCTATATTCAGCTGATGCAAGATGACTACCTTCCTCATAGATTAGACCCTTTCCAAATGCAGGTCCTAACACTATGCTCCAACAGAGATGTTGGCAGAATGTGAAAGAAGTGATTTATCTACAGATCTAGTATGAGATCCAATTCAAGCAATAAACTTGAAGTAGGAATCCAGACTATTCTATATATTTTTCTAATGATACAGGGTTCAAATGATGAAGATATCTAATTACACACTGTAGCCCTAAGTCTAAATTTGTCCCCTCTATCTCCAGAGGGTATAAAATGGGCCATATGCAAAAGTGGACATGAAGGTCGGGGGGTGGGGGCTGAGGATAAAAATTCCAGCGAGGGAGAATGAGAGAAAAGAAGGGGGAAAATGAATAAGCTTCATTATATAAATGTATGAAACTTTCAAACAATCAAAACTATCTTTAAAACATCTAAAGAGGTTACAAGTGAGAAGTTCCTGACTCCTCCTCATTTCACCAACTAGAATTTCTTCCACACGGTGTCCATCATACACCAAAACAAACAAACAAAGAATGTCATGTATTCTCAGGATTTTCATGCAAAGGCAACTTCATGTTTTAAGCATGTGTCAGGAATTGCATACTTAACATGGTATCTACCTCCAGGCTGCCATTATTGTGTGCTCAGCTTTGGAATTCTACCGGGAGTTTCTCTTTCCAGCTGTGTTCACTCCTGGCCTCACAGGAAGATGTTCAAAATGGTTTGGACATTCACTTTGAGTTGTAATAAAGCAAGAAAGAGGTGTGGAAAAAACTCCATTAAATATAAACATTAGAGGCAGAATGATAACTGGACAATGGAACAGCGTGAGGAGTGTAGCGTGGTACTGATAGAATATAAACTTTGGAAACAAGGAGGCTGGGCATGAATCATTGCTTGGCATGAACTGACTGTGATTCTGGCCATGTATTTGATACCCTAGTCCTCTGTTTTCATAGACCTAGGATGAAGATAATAATAATACCTCTCTTCTCCAAAGACTGAAAGTCTCCATAAGACAATGTGCATCTAGCATCTGGTACCACATCTAGAACACATTGCTAAGCAATGAGCTTAGCCATTGTTAGAGTTTCCACTTGGGTACCCACTCATATTGAGCAATATTATCTTCTCTGAGATAATAAAGTACTTTACCTTAGGAAACAAGAAACGAGAAAAATCACATTAGAAATTAATGAAGTGGAGACTATATGAACAGTAGAATCAATCCATCAAATGGTTCTTTGAAATGACAAATATGATTGAAAATCCCCTAACCAAACCAACCAAAAGGACAAGAGAAAAGACCTAATTCAATAAACTCAGAAACTAATTGAAAGTAATTTAATATTTAATAAATAAATATTATATCATATAATTTATTACATAAATACAATAAAAATAAATTTTAGTATAATATATTATGTAAATAAATAAAATTTAATATTAATAAATATATGGCATTACAACAAATACCAATGAAATTTAGACCATCATTAGAAATTTACATTGGAAAATCTGTAATAAATAGACATGACCTACCAAAATTAAATCAAGAATATATAAACAAGCATTAAGATTGAAACAGTATGGATCTGAGCATATATATTACAGCTGTATAGCTTGGTGTTCTTCTGGAACTTCTAAAAATAGAAGTGGGAGTGTCTCCGACTTTTTTGCTCTTGGGACCCTTTTCTTCCTACCAGGTTGTCTCATCCAGCCTTGATATGTGCCTTATTATAACTTGCTATGCCATGTTCAGCTGATATCCCTTTGAGGCCTGATTTTTTTTCTTATAGGAAATATAGGAGGAATGGATCTGGAGATGAACACAGTTGGGAGAAGGGAGAAGGGGGAGAAAACTGTTGTCAGGATGTAATATAAGAGAGAATTATATATAAATATGAGAGAATTAAATATATATGAGTAAAACAGTAGGAAAATATTTCCCATGAAGAAAAGCCCAGGAATGGATTTACTGATAATTTTTACCAGAATTTTAAGGAAAAGCAAGTACTAATACATCTCAAAGTACTTCACAAAATACAAATGGAAAGAAAATATCATACTCATTTTATGAAGCCAGCAGTACCTGATTCCAAAACCAGAGAAGGACACAAATGAACAAACAAAAAAAGAATGATTAACCTGTTTTTCTGATGAGCACAGATACAAAATTTCTAAATAAAAATACCTGAACCCAGGAACCATAACCAAGCTGGTTATATCTCAGAGATGCAAGAATAACACCACATACACAAATCAATAAACATAATGCAGCTTATAAATAGACTTAAGGACAGAAAAGTTGTTATCAAAACAACAATGAAAAAGCCATTGGCAAAGTTCACATTCCTTCATGAAAAAGAAATGTATCACATCTAAGTAAAGACTAGATGCAACAAACCTACAGCTAACATCATACTATATGGAGGAAGTTGAATGCATTATCTCTAACATCAAGACCGGAACAAGCATAACAGAGTATCATTAATAGTGTCAGGGATTGGTACTTGCCCATGGGATGAATCTCAAGTTGGGCTGGTTATTAGTTGGCAAGTCCCTCTGTCTCTGTTCCATCACTCATGCCTATATTTCTTGTAGACAAGATAAATTTTGAGTAGAAAGCTTTGTGGGTTAATTGGTGTCCATATACTCCACTGGGGTTCCTGCCTGGTTGCAGGAGGTGGCCTCTTCTGGCTCCATATCCCTAATGCTGTGAATCAGAACTAAGATTACCCTCATGGATTCTTGGGCATGTCCCTTATCCCAGGTCTCTGTCTCATTCTGGTCCTGGAGAAGCCCCATATTGCACCACCTCCTTCAGTTCCTGATTTTCATTCTTTCTCCTGGCCATCCTGTCCCTCCCCACACCTGATCCTGAACACCTCCCCATTCCCTTCCCTATCCTCTGTTCTACCCAATTCTTTCCCTCTATCTGCCTCCTATGACTATGTTATTTCCCTTTCTAAGTGAGATTCAAGCATCCTTTCTTGGACCTTCCTTCTTGGTTAGCTTCTTTGAATCTGTGGAGTATAGCATGGATATCCTGTATTTTATGGCTACCGGCTACTTATAAGTGGGTAGACAGCATGCATGTCCTTTAGGACTGGATTACCTCTCTTATGATGTTCTTCTCAACTTCCCTTCATTTGCCTGCAAAATTCATGATGTCTTTGTTTTTTAGTATAGTGAATTTAGAATAGTATAGTGTTATATAGACGTACCACATTTTCTTTATCTATTTTTCAGTTGAACATAGTTGAGCAAGCATCCTTTTGGGGTGGATAATCTTTAGGGTATATATCCAGGAGTGGTATAGCTGGGTCTTGAGAGAAAACTATCCCCATTTTTCTGAGAAACTCCCAAATTGATTTCCAAAGTGGTTGTACAAGTTTGTACTCCCACCAGCAATGAAGGAGTGCTCCCCTTGTTCCACATCCTCATCAGCATGTGCCATCCCTTGAGTTTTTTATCTTACCCATTATGACCTGTGTCTAGCAAGTCTGTCAGTATAACAAAGCTATCTTTTGAGAAGCTCCACCCAGCAGCTGACACAGACAGGTGCAGATACCCACAACAGTGGTTGGAGCTTGGGAACTCTTATGGAAGAGATAGGGGAAGGATTGTGGGGCCCAAAGGAGATTGCAACTCCACAAGAAGACCAACAGAGTCATCTAACTCTTCCCTGCACATACATAACAGATGTGCAGCTTGGTCTTCATGTGGGTCCTAAACAACTAGAGCAGAAGCTATTCTTAAAGCTGTTACCTGTCTATGGAATATGTTCTTCTAGCTGGGATGCCTTGTCTGGCCCCAGTGGGAGATGGTATACCTAGCTCCTCAGAAACTTGATGTACCAGGATAGGGAGATACACAGGGGGTCCTCCACCTTCTCAGAGGAAAAGGGAAGGGGGAATAGGGTAGGATTGTGGTAGGAGGTGATTGAGAAGGGAGCAGTGAGTGGGATGTAAAGTATAATTAGTTAGTTAGTTAGTTAGTTAGTTAGTTAGTTAGTTAGTTAGCTAGCTAATTAAAAGCAGTCTTTGCTAGAGCAATAGACAAGGAAAAACATAAAAGGGATACAACTAGGAAAGAAAAAGCATCCCTAGAAGCATATAATGTGATCCTTTGCTTAAAAGATCCTTAAAAACTCCACCAGAAAACATTTTAGATATGTAAGAACCTTCTTTAATAAAAATACTAGGGTGGAAAATCAACATGCAAATAAATAAATAACAAAAAGGCATCCTTCCTATATACTAATAATGGATGTGCTGAGAAAGGAGATTGGGAGTGAGGAAACCCAGTCCCAGTTATAATAGCTTGAAAAATAAATAAAACATCTAGGAATAAACATAAGGAGGTTAGCAACCTCTCTTATGAAAACTTTAAGACACAGAAGAAAGAAATTGAGGAAGACAGTAGGAAGTGGAAAGACCTCCTACGCTCCTGAGTCGACAGGATTAGTATTGCAAAATGCCTATCTGCCATAAGTGATGCAATTTCCATCAAAATTCAAAGGGTGATTTCCACAGAACTAGAACAAACAATCCTGAAATTACTGTGAAGGCACAGAAGACCTTAAATAGGCAAGGTCAGTTCTGAGTAGAAAAAAAGCTATGCTGAGATAGACAAAATGGCTTAGTGGGAAAGGATGCTTCTGCTAGTACTGAAAATGTACGATCCCTGAGACCCTGAGAAGATAATAACCTCCCTCAACTTGTCCTTTGACTTCCACATGTGCACCGTGTCATATGTAATTACATTTTGTTCATTCAATGTGTGTGTGTGTGTGTGTGTGTGTGTGTGTGTGTGTGTGTAATTACTAATTTTTTAAATAAAGCAACAGTAGGCAGGCACACCTTCAATCCCAGCATTTGGGAGGCAGAGGCTGGCAGTTCTCTGAGAGTTAGAGGCCAGCCTGGTTTACAAAGAAAATTCCAGGACAGCCAGGGTTGTTACATAATGAAACCCTGTCTAGAAACCACCACCCCCCAAAAGAGCAGTATTAGAAGTATTTGAATGCCTGATCTCAAATTATACAAATTAACAACAACAGTACTACAAAAACAAAGAGTAAACCAATGGAGTACAACACAGAGCACATACGATACACTACAATCACCTACTGATTAACAAAGCTGTCAAAAACACGTTAGGAAGGGAGAAAGCCTATTCAACAAATGCTATTGGCAAACCTAGATAACTGCAAATAGAATAATGAAACCAGATCCACAGCTTACATCTTACACAAAAGTCAATTCAAAATGCCAAATTGATCAGAAAAGTCAATTGATCAGAGGTCTAATGTAAGACCCAATCCTGAAGCTGCTAGAGGCAAATACTTCAAGATAAAAGCATATGTGAGGATTTTTTTGAAAGTGACTTTTATTAAGCATAAGAAATAATGCCAAAGTCTGACAAATGGGACTTCACTAAATTAAAAACTGTTCTGCACAAAACAATAAACAAGGTAACAACCTACAGAATGGGAGAAAAATCTTGGCTTACTAGATACAGCAGACTGGACAGATATCCAGAAAATACAAAGAAACATCTAAAGTATCAACTCAAAACCTCAAATTCCCCAGCCAATAAGCGAGCTAATGAAGAGAATGGGCAATTCTCAAAAATAAGAATGAATGGCAAATGCATACTTCAAAGAGCATTCAACAACCTTAGTCATCAGAGAAATGGAAATTAAAGCAGCCTTCAGATTCCATTTCACCCCAATCAGAATAATTATCATAAAGAAAGTGAATGACATCAAGTGCTGGTAAAGACACTGGAAAAGAATAGCCCTATTCACTGCTGCTGGGGATGTAAAAATCTTGAGCACTGTGGATATTAGGACGAAGGTTTCTCAAAAGAACTGAAAACAACAGAACTACCACATGATGTAGCTGCATTACTCATGGATACATACCTGACCTCGAAGTCAACATGCCACAGACACTCGCACATCCATTTGTTGCTCCACTATTCACAATAGCTAGGCAATGGAATCAGCCTAGACATCCAGGAACAGACAAATGGATTTTTAAAAATGTGGTGCATTTACAAAATAGAATTTTATTCAGCTGTGGAGCAAAATGAAATGGCATTTACAGGAAAATGGATAGCACTGGAAATCATTTTGTTAAGCAAAACAGGGAAATTCAAAAAGATAAATAGCAGGTGTTTTCTTCCTGGGTGGGATCGAAATGTGTGTGTGAGTGTGTGAGTGTGTGAGTGAGTGTGTGAGCGAGTGGAAGGGAGGTACTACAAGGGGACCATGCCTAGGGAAGATCAGATCTTAAGGGGGAAGAATGCTGAGGAGAGGGCCATAGGGTGAGTGACATGAAAAACAGAAAGGAATCTATTTGGGAGGCAGTGGAAGGGACCAGCAAGAGGGGACAGAGGAGGACAATGGAGCAAAGAGACAAATGATAAAAGACACCCTACAGATTGTAGAAAGATCTTCATGTGCTTCTGACAGAAGACTAATATCCAAAATATATAAAGAATTCAAGAAATTAGAAAACAACAATGCAAGTAATCCAATTTTAAAATGGAGCACAGAGCTAAATAGAATTCTCAACAGAAGAATCTTGAATAGCCAAGACACACTTAAAGAAATATTCAACATCAATGCAAATAAACCAAAATGACTCTGAGATTCCACTTCAGAGTCAGAATAGCTAAGTTCAAAAACTCTAAGAACAGCACACACTGGCTAGGATGTGGAGCAAGGGGAACATTCCTCCATTGCTGGTGGGAGTGCAAATTGGTACAACTACTCTGGAAATAAATCTGGAGGTTCCTCAGAAAACTGAAAATAATTCTACCTCAAGACCCAGCTATATCACACCTAGGATATACCAAACAGATACTCCACCATCCCTCAAAGACACTTGCTCAACTATATTCATAGCAACTTTATTTGTCATAGCCAGAAACGGGAAAGAACCTACATGTCCCTCAACTGAAGAATAGATAAAGAAAATGTGGTACATCTACACAGTGAAATACTACTCAACCATTAAAAATAAAGACATCTTGAATTTTGCAGGCAAATGAATGGAACTAGAAAATATCCCGAGTGAGGTAACCCAGACCCAAAAGGACATTCATGGTATGTACTTACTTATAAGTGGATATCATCTATAAAGTACAGGATAACCATGCTACAATCCATAGACCCAAAGAAACCAAATAACAAGGAAGATACTTGAATCTTTCTAAGGGAAGTAAAACAGATATCAGAGGTAGATGGAGGGAAGGAACTGGATATAAGGGGAATGGGAAGGGGAAATCAGGTGTGAGTAGAGAAGGGGAGAGAGAATAGAAATCTTTGGTGGGCAGTGGGGTTTGGGGGGAGGCAGCATCTCTATGATATTACAGAGACCTGGGAGCGGGGAGGGGCACCAGGGAATCTGTGAGGGTCATTTTAATTGAGACTCCTAACATTGGGGGATATGGAATCTGAAGTGGCTACCCTAGCCAGGCAGGACTCCCAGTGGAGAGATAAGGACAGCAACCCACCCACAAGATTTTTGACCCAAAAATGTGTCCTGACTAGATGTGCGGGGGCAAAGATGGAGCAGAAACAGAGGGAATGGCCAACCAATGACTGGCCGAAATTGAGACCCATCCCATGGGCAAGAACCAACCCCTGACATTATTAAAGATACTCTGTTATTCTTGCCGACGAATCCTAGCATAACTGCCCTCCAAGAAGCTCCACCCAGTAGCCAATGGAAACAGATGCAGAGACCCACAGCCAAGCATTAGATGGAACTCAGAAAATTTTGTGGAAGAGGATACGGACTTCACAGGAAAACCAACAGTTAACTAATCTGGGCCTGTTAGAAGTTCTCAGAGACTGAACCACCAACCCAAGAGCTAGCATGGGCTGGACCTAACCCCCTCCCTATACATACGTAGCAGATGTGCAGCTTGGTCATCATGAGGGTTCCCCAACAGCTGTCATGGGGGCTGTCCCTGAATCAGTTGCCTGTCTGTGGATCCCATTCCCCTAACTGGGCTGCCTTGTCTGACCTCAGTGGGAGAGGATGCATCTAGTTCTGCAGAGCGTTGATGTGCCAGGGTGGGATGATACCCAGGGAGGCCTCCCCTTCTCAGAGAAAAAGGGGGAATGGAGGGAGGAGCTGTGGGAGGGAGGAGCTGTGGGAGGGGAAGACTGGGTAGAGAGGAAGTGGATATTGGGAGGTAAAATGAATAAATAAAAAAATGAAAAAAATATCCACATAAAAGAACAATATTGACATCCATGTATGAAAATGGCATAATGAGGGCCAGAGAGGATGGGTCAGTCTGTAGAGTGCTTGAGCTATACCCAAGATGGCCTGAGTTTGATCCCTAGAACTCAAATTAAAAAACAAAAACAAAAGACGGTGGTTGATGGCGCACATTTGTAATTCCATGCTAGGAGGCAGAGACAGATTTCAGTTCACAGCTGAGTAAAATTCCCTGGTACATGCAAGCCGGCCAGCCTACCTACTAAGTAAGTTTAGGCAAGGAGCAGACCAACTGTGTCTTAAAATCCAAGGTGGGTGGCACTTTGTCTCCATCCTGCAGATAGTGAGACTTGACTGCTATTATCATTTAAGTCAATACCTAAAGATCTCTCTCTCTCTCTCTCTCTCTCTCTCTCTCTCTCTCTCTCTCTCTCTCTCTCTCTCTCTCTCTCTCTCTCTCTCTCTCTCTGTCCCTCTCTGCCTCCCTCCCTCCTTCTTTCTCTCCCTCCCTCCCTCTTTCCTTGGCTGCATCATTTCCGCCTCTCTCCCTTCCTTCCTCTTGCTACCCTGGAAAGCCATGACTAATTCAAATGTGGCTAAGCATGAGGTGGTTTTCTCTTGCCCTATGAGAACAAGGAAAGGCCCCAGACTTTTCAGTAAGCCCTAAGATACCCACCTCCTAGAACTATTTCCTTCCTATTGCCTGCCTTACCTTGCATCCTTCAACCTCATTGGGCTGTTGTCTGGCTGTTTTATAAACCATGGTCACTGTCCTCAAGATTCAGAATCCAGAGGCAGCACAGAAATCGCCTGCATATAGCAATTCAGCCTAGACCATGATTTCACTCACTTTTTTAAAGATTTATTTTCTTTTTAATCACATGCATGTATGTGTGTCTGTGTTTAGGTGTTTGGATGTGCTGAGGAACTGGAATCTGGTTGTCTGCAAGAGTCACACATGTTCTTAACTGCTGAGCCATCTCTCCAGCCCCATTTTACTTTCTTTTATATTATTGTGGAGAGCGGAGGTGCAAGTATATGTACCAATGCCTGTGTATATAGAGGACGGAACTCATGCCAAACTCAAGCACCCCCTCTACCACTTTCTACCTTCTTTTAAGATACAGTTTCTCACTGTGTCTGAGCTCACCAATTGACTAGAAAGCCTCGGGTTTATTTTCTCCAGCTCTAGGTTACAGATGTGTGCTGCCAGGCTTGGCTTTCTCCATTGTTGGAGATGTGAATCCAGGTCCTCACATGTGTTCAGCAAGGACCTCACCCTTTCAAGTCATCTCCTCATCCCTTGATTTCAGTTTCTGTGGTTATTTACAGTCAATCAGTATAAAACTATTAAATAAAAAGTTCTGGAAACAAGCCATTCATAGGGTTTTTTTAAGTGCACATCTGCTCCAAATGATGTGATGAACTATTGTTCTGCCCTACTTTGCCCTTCCCAGATGTGAGCCATCCCTTTATCTAGAACATTCATTCTTATGCAACACCTGCCCTTTAGTTACTACATAAACCTCTCAGTTACCAGATCTCCTGTTGTGGCATCACAGGGCTTGTGGCCAGGCAACATACTGTGTCACAAAGTTTATCATTCACTGTATTACTTCACCCAACCACACAGACATCCATCAGCTCCCATTATCATAAGAATAGAAATACAGTGCAATGAGGTATTTTTAGAGAGAGAGAAAGTATAGTCATAATTTCTTTATTTTATAGTATTAACCTCTTACTATGTCTACTCTGTAAGCTAAGAGCTATCACAGATATGTATGTATGTATGTATGTATATATGTATGTATGTATGCATGATATATGTATGTGGAAAAATAACACACATATGATTTTGGTACTATCAGCACTTTTTAAAAAAGGTTTGTTTTATTTAATTTGTGTGTGTGTGTGTGTGTGTGTGTGTGTGTGTGTGTGCGCGCGCGCCTGAGTATATGTATGTATACCACATGTGTGCAGGTGTCCACAGATATTAGAGTCATTGGAGTCCCCTAGAGTTGGAGTTATAGGTGGCTATGAGCTGCCTGGCATAGGTACTGGGAATTGAATTTGTGTCCTCTGGAAGAACAGCAATTACTCTCAACCCCTGAGCCATCTCTCTGGGTATTTACCAGCACTCTCAGACATCCACTCAGGTTCTTTAAATGCATCCCTGCAAATAAGCTAGACTGCTGCATTTTAAAGGTTATCTGAGGGCAATTATCCACTAACTACCGTAATGTCCTCTACAAGTATATCTGACAAGTACTCACCTACATTGTCTTGAACTCCACCCCTCTGAAATGGAGTCCAAACTTATCTTTCACCATGTTTATAAGAAATTTACATTTAGGGTGGGTGAGATAGCTCTTCAAGTAGAAGCACTTGCTCTATAAACCTGGTAGCCTGAAATCCATGGAAAAATGGAAAGAGAAAACTAATTCCACAAAGACATCCTTTGACCTTCACTGGTGTGCCATGATCCAGGAACCCATACATAACCTCCCTTCTTTTTCTCATGAAAACAGCAATATAATATGAATCTTGCATTCAGCCCAGGTCTGTCTCTCTTTAGCCTCTGTCCCTCTCTTGTTTTTAGCTTTGCCTGTTGCAAACTGGCAATATAGACTGACGCTCCTTCCAGCACCACAGACTTTAACTCACTGTGCCTGTGTGTCCTCTTACAGCAAACAGATTAGGAGTGTTGAGCAGGCAACACCTCTCTAATGTTCTTTATGCCCAGTAGATACTTAATGAACACATGCTAAATAAAGGCAGGAAACACCTCTTTGCTGCATGGCCTACTTACTCTTGGTCAGGCTCATTCCACTGGGGCCGCCATAAACAATTCCTCCTTCCCCACAGGTGCTTAACAGCAGAGTCACATAATGCTGAGTAAATGGAAAGAGAAAAGGAAGGCGGAAGAAACATTTCTTTAAAATTCTATCTTCGGGTGCACTGGGAGGCAATTTTCTTGCACAGACACACAATCTGCAAACCTGACAGTCACATATCAAAGTAAGAATCGGTCTAAGTGCTGTCCATTTCCCTCCCAATGTGCAAGAGGGCTCACATTATGTCCTGTGGAGCTGGGGACAAATGGAGAGAAGAAGAATATATCCCTGATTGCTGCGTGCTTGGGTTATTTTGAAAGTGGTCATGGGACTTTCCACTTTGCTGAGTGCTTTATACAAGACATCCAAATTTTCACTGAATATTTAAATGTTTGGTCCACATTCAAGCACTTGACAGCTGGTTGAGTTTTCATTTAAAAAGAGAAGAAGATAAAAGAGCTCCACATTTCCTGTAGACTGTTGAGAAAGGAATTATGTCACTGACAATATTGTCCAAAGCAAAGGAACTCAAACCAGGTGAGATCTGTGAGATGGTCTGACCCTTTAAGTATAAGAATAACAGATTATTATTTTGTGTAAAGGCTGGGGAAGTAATATGATTGGAGGCTGTATTCCTTAAGATTGTGCAAATAAGGGCATCTGTTCACATCATTTTTCAAAAGAATATTTAAACGGCACTTCTTTTATTGTTTCAGCTTGAACTGAAACTGCAGGCTTCACAATGGATACCAGTAAAATACACACACACACACACACACACACACACACACACGCACACGATAAAGCAAGGTGCCATGTCTGCAAAATCCAAAACAAAACTCGCACATCTTGCCTTCCAGGCTGAATCAAGTAGAGACCTGACTAGGAAAGCATCAGTGGATTCTCAGGCATGCTCATGTACAAGGGTGCTTTACAGAAACCATTTTCAAGCTTGGTCACTGGGCTGTAGAATTTAGGAGATTGCAAAATGGGGCCTGAAAAACAAGCCTAAAGAGAAGAGTCTGGACAGTGTAGCAGCAGAGTGGGTCAGCTGAGGCCATGTTGGAAACCAGTGCCATACTGATGTTTGGTGAGACTTCCAAGTCGGCCTCCTTCTCTTACAAGATTCCTCCCACAACCCCAAGCTTCCTTGAAAAGAATTTCATCCAAAAAAAAATGACCCACTGGGTGAAAGGTGAGCCCAACAGAAAGAAACTAAACAGGAACTGATTATGAACAGGAGTGTCATCAGCGTCCAGTGAGAGGTGACCTTCTGGCAATAAAGGAACTGAATGCGGTCTTCCAAAAGAGAGAGAGAGTCCCGACTCTCCCATGCTGCACAGCACATTCAGTGCACAGAGAAGAAAGTCACTGCAGGAATGAATAGCCAGCTCCCTCCCCTCCCTAAAGGAAGTGCAAAGACTCAGAGGCAGGAGAGCTATTTGGGGTGCTAGAGATTGAAGACAAGGCCTCCAGCATGTTAGACAAGTGGCTTACCAGTGAGCCACTTCCCCAGGCCCAAGATAGAATATTTTAATTGGACTGAAATGTATACATTTTTTGTGTTTGACTGAGCTAGATATTTTATAACCTTTAAAAAGAGAGAGAGAGCCATTCATTCATTTGCCTCTATAAGAAGGAGCAACAAAGGAATGTAGCCTCGCTAAGATCTTATCTAGAAGTTAGGGAGAGATTATTCTGTAGGAAGAAGTGTTAAAAGGGAATAAAGCTGCTTGCTGCTGTACTCCCACTGAGTCCAGCTTTAAAGATATGTCAGTAACAAATGCCTTGCTTAAAAAACATAATGGAAGCAGGATACTGCTCTAAGTTAAAGCCCACAGTCCTCACACCGCAGGTACAGGTGGACCTAGCCCCTGCCAGTCTTCTCAACTTCACTCCTTCCCTACTCCCTCTGTAACTCCAGCCATGCTGCTATGAGCAAAAGTTCCTAGAAACAAGCCTCAGATGACACTACACCCTCTACAGGACTGATCGACTAGAAACTTAACAAAGTGGAAAGGTTGGAGTGTTGCAGGTCCAGAGCCATTTTACATTGGGCTATCTTTAGTTTTTCTTGGTAGCCATCATTGCACACCTCTGTGTCTGACCTACCATTCCTGGGACCACTGGGTAAGTCCTTCCAGAATGCACAGATAATATCTGAGAACTACAACAGAGACTGCTCTGCTTTGCTGCAGCCAGCCCACCTTATGTTTGCACAAATGTATTTGAAAGGGGTCTGGAGTGGTGATGCATGCCTTTAATGCTAGCACTAGGGAGACCAAGGCAGGAGGATTTCTATGAATTCTAGGCTAGGCCAGTCTTGTCTACAGAGTGAGTTTCAGGACTGCCAGAGCTACACAGAAAAATAAACAAGCAAAAATAAACAAACAAACAAACAAATTTTGGGATGACTCAGATCTGTTCTCAGGCTGTGGTCAGGCATACTTGGTTCCAGAATGGATGGTCTCTTATCTCCTTTGAGGTGAGGAAGGGCTGTTTCTTTAGTCCATAAGACTCTCTGGCATCTCCTCAAATATATGAACTGCCCGAGGCACAGGCTTTGCCCTTTGCCTTGGGCTTGCTCAGCTCCTCACATCCTAGCCTGGCTAATCCCCGAGTGTCCTTACTGTGTTTTGATGGTTAGCAACAGGCAGAAACTTCATCAGAGAAGGAATTTATTGAGAGGAAAAGTAGCTTGTGCTGTCAAGGTTAAGAAAATAATTCCTTAAAAATGGATTTAGTAAGAACAGAAGCCACGAGACCTCATGGAGTTAAAGTGACAGGATACAATGCGGGGGTAAGGGATCCTCTTCCCGAGGCCTGTCCATCCGTCTATCCTCTCCTTTTAGTGCTTCTTTCCTTAGTTTTCTCATTTAAGAACAGTGAATTCACAGATGGGGTAAATGTCCACTCTGAGCTAGGAAGACCCTTTGTATTTTGGTGCCACAAGGAAATAAGAACACAATTTCCCAAGAAAGTCAGAACACAATTAGGACCATAATGAAAGATTTGCAAAACAACCCAAACCCATTAGGTTTCAGGAATTCATTCAGAGTCTCTTCCTGCCCCAGTTAGTGAACACAGTCATTGAGCAGCTTGCTTACATTATCTGTACTTCTGCTCTTTCATTTTTCAATGGTAAGAGGGTCTCCCTCTTAGGATAGTGGTAGGGGTTGAATTGATGAGCACCTCTAACTCACTGTGCACAGTGCACTCGGGGTTTGCACAAAAGCAGTGCTACTACTGAGCTTTCTCAGGACGTTTTCCATGGCTTTCCTTGACTTTGCAGACAGATACACAAACTCGATCCACTGAATTTCTCCTTCCAGCACTTGTGTGAGTGAATTTGCAGCGTGATTTAAAGGAAATGCACATACAGCTTATGTGTGTTGTATATGTGTTCGTATGACTCTTACTGAAACGTGTATGGCCATTGACTCTGTAATAGCAAAGGAAACACACATAGTGTTATATTATATTCCCATTGTGTGCATCTGAAGAGGGTGGCTGCATAATGGTCCCTGAGGATATCCAGGTACTAACCTCTGGAACTTATGAATGCCACCCTAAGTGACAAACGAGACTCTGAAGATGAGATTAAATTAAGGACCTGGAGACGAGATGATTCTCTTGGGTTGTTCAAGTAGACCTCACTATTGATCCCAAAGTTCCAGTATGGGAAGGGAAGGGGGACTTGACTACAGAGAAGAGAAAGGAGCATGATGAGAAAATCAGGAGCTGGAGTGGCACACAGGAAGAATCATGGCCAGGGGTTGCAGGCGGCTTCCGGAAGCTGGACTAAACGCTGAGTCCTCCTTAGACCCTTTAAGAAACAAACAGCCTTTTCTTAGTGAGTGCTATTGGCCCTCTTAAAGTGATCCTGCGTTTCTGACCTCCAGAACTGTATGAGAACAAGCTGGTATTGCCTAAGCTATCAAATGAGCGGTGACATGCTTCAGCGGACACAGACAATTGGAAATATTTTTAATATCACAATCAGACTCGCCATCATACACAACAATGAATACTAGCATTTTTAATTGTTGAATAAATAAATGGGACACAAAAATGTCAGAAAGGGCACTGGGGAGATGGATCCATTGCAAAAGTCTTCTCTCCGAAAACATGAAGACCTCAGTTGAGTCTCTAGAACCCACATCAAAAATACCAGGTGTGTCATGTGCTTTTAATCCAAGCGCCAGGGAGCTAGAGACTTGCAGATCCCAGGGACCCTCTGACCAACAAGCTGAGCCTACTCGGCAAATCCCAGGCCAGCAAGAGACACCCCACCATCAAAAAAAAGTAGATAATGTGTGAAGAGCAAAACCTAAAGCTATCCTCTAGCCTCCACATGCACATGGTAGACATAAGTGTACATATACTTACACAGACACACAGATGCACCCATATGTACAGTCCACAAAGCTAAGTTTCCTAAGTTGTTCAGTTTGCCATTGAGTTGATATTACAGTTCTTTGTTGAGGACTAAAGGAGTTTTCACTGTTTTATTAAGCAGACAAAAAAAAATTGAGAAAAAAAATTGAGGAATAATGGGCACCTCAGGCTCACCAGGGTGGCATAAGAACCAGTTCAAGGTCAGCCATGTGTGTTGTTTATTGCAACATGGTTGTTCTACAGAAGTTAGCCATGCACAAAATAGACCACGTAATTGGCCTTGGAAAGTGCCTGTGGCATTGTCCCAGAGAGCCAACACTGAGCACTGGCTGCCACCAGTGTCACCAATGCAGTTGATCTTCCTGCTCTACAGTGACTGGAGTTTCTTAAGAGTTGTAAAATGCAAGGTTAAAAATTAAGAACTGAGCCTGGGCAGGAGACAACTCATCCTGCTAAGTAGACTCTATGGGGGGGAGGAACAGGGAAGATTATCCAAGTCCAGAAAGGAAAGGTTTAAGTGATGAGGAATGAGGGATGACTGCATGCTGCCATGGTAGCCAAAGGTTACAGTGAACTCATTTTCAAACACCTGAATTTATAAAATTAGAATGTGTAGTCATGGATCTAATGACCTCCTGTGTTCAATCATTTCTAAATTCAAATTGAAGCAGGTAACTGAATATGGAAGCTGCTGAGGTTAAATATGTTCTCGCCAATCTCGAGATGTAATGAAAATGTCTTGAGGAAAGGAGAAAGGGAGGAAGGGGGATGTGTGTGTGTTTTATATTCATGTGTATACATGTGAATAGATGCACTCCTCTTGACTGCGTGTGGAGGCCAGAGGCTGACATTTTCTCTCACTCTCCATCTTACTTGTGGAGATGGGGTAGGGTCTTACACTGAATCTGGAGCTCAGTGTCAGCTAAACTAACTGGCCAGAAAGTAACCCTAAAAGACCGGGGTTACAGATGTTTGCAGCATCCAGCTTTTACATGGATACTCCAGATCTGAACTCAGGTCTTCGTGTTTTTGCAGGAAGCAGTTTGTCCACTGAAGCCATTTCTTCTGATCTACTCACCTTGAGAAATTTGTAAAGATAGATTTCCTTAATCATATTTCAAAGTAAATGATCAACTGTGAAATGCCAGATTTTATTTCCTTTCTGCACTGTCCTATCAGATTAAGTAAAACCAAATATTAGTTACTTGTCAAAATAATAAAATTGCTCTTATATGGGGCAACCAAGTGTCTAAAATAGTGGATAAACATTAATATTAGTATGAAAATCTCAGACCTAGAAATGCCTCTGGGCTATCAAAGATTCAAAATGCCTTTAGGCTATCAAAGACTTGCTTGAAAAAGTAACCTAACCATTCACGTAACATTTTTCCTTTTCTCTAAATCAAGCAATGTGCTAAGAACTGGAATTTTTATATGATTAACAAAGTCTTCTCTGGGAGAATTTTATATTCTATATAGGGGTGTTGTGGGGTCTTGACACATAAAAATTAATATTAAATACAAGTTGAAACTGGTACTTGAGTAAATGTCTTATGGGTTGAACTGTTCCTGCCCCTCATTCTTCTGTTGAAATTCAACCTTAGTACTTCAGGCTTTGATGTTATTGAAAGTAAGTTTAACTGAAAATGTCATTAATATGAGGTTACATGGGAACATGGATGGGTAGACCCCCTCATCCAAGAAACTATTGTCCTCATTAAAGGAATGCCATGTCTGAGATATAGGTGTGTTATGTAATTCCCACATTTGGAAGGTGGAAGCAGAAGTATCAGGAATGAGCTCTAAACCAGTCTCAGCTGCAAATGAGTATGACACCAGCCTGGGCTGCGTGAGACTCTATCACTAAGCAGCAAGAAAAGGAGTACCATGTGAAGAGACAGACACACATGCACATGAGGGTGGGGACCCACTACCCATGGCCATAAGCCAAGCATCTTCCAGGAACTGAGAGGGAAAGCCCTGGAGCAGATCTAGCCCCCAACCCAGCACTTTCAGAGTGGGCCTACTTCTGCCAACACCTTGGATTCTGAGGCTCCAGAAACATGTGAATGAACATCCACTCTCTAAGCCATTTGGTGTGTGGTACTTTCTACAGGAGACCCTAGAAAAAATGATACAAATGTAGGTCAAATGTTCTTTGAACACATAGAAATGAAGGATTCATTATGCCTGAGAGTGTGAAGAGGTCACCTCAGACAGGGTACTATCAGTGGTATGTGTGAAAAGTGCAAAGGCTTTCAAGTGGTGGGGAAAGACTACAACTTAAGCAAATGCACATCTCCAGAGAGAAATGAATACAAGAAAAGATGGAGGGCAAATCATTCAAGAAAAGTTCTAGAAAGCCAATTAAAGATCCTTTGTAGATGTTATATGTCTAATTGTTCTCCTTTATAAAAACAAACAAACAAAAAACTCTAACATGATAAAAGATCCTCATGTCTCATAAACCAGTAAATGAATATAGAACATAGGAACTGAAATGTAGGACTGAAATAAACATAGACCAATGAGGGGCATATTTCAAGTAGTTAAGGCAGAGAATATCAGTAATGAACAAAATATATCAAATGTTCTCTCAACTTTTTATACAGAGTTTTTTTAGACTGTTTCTTTATTTATTGTGTGGGCAAGTATGCATATATCTGATGGCATGTGTGTGAAGGTCAAAAGAAAATTTTCCAGAATCAGTTTTCTCCTTTCGCAACATGACTGCCTGGCACAGGACTCAGGTTGTCAGACTTGGCAGTGAGAGTTTTGTCCTCTGAGCCATCTCGATGCCTCAAGAAAGAAACTTTCACAGGTGATTCCAAATCCCAAACATCTAGCATCTGAAGACACATTCCATCACTCTCAGCAACAGCAGAAATCACAACGAACCACTGGGAGATGCTGAGGCAAGGAGGTTACTGTAGATTTGAGGTTACGAAAGGAGTTCCAGACCAACATAGTTTAGAGAATGAAGCTGTGCTTCAAAGGAAAAGATGTGACCTTGAGCCACTAACAAAGGAACATATAAAACAAAAAAAAAAATGTTTTGGCTTTAAAAATTATAAACTAGACTTGTGGAGCCACACTACATCCCTTCCCCCAGCCCACAAACCTGCCTGCTCTAACAGGTGAGACCTCTCCCCAATACCCCCACCTGCTGGGACCTCACAAAGCCCAGCATACATGTGCTCCATCTCCTTTCCTGTCTGCACCTCCATCTGCATTCTTGGATCAGCACATGCCCCCACCCCACAGATCTGCCTGCCTCCAAGGAGACCTGCTCTAACCCAGGACATACAACTCCACCTGCCTTATAGGAGACCTATTCCAACCTGGGACACCCAGGCCAGCCAAAACCAGAGACAACCAGATGGCAAAAGGCAAGTGCAAGAACATAATCAACAGAAGCCAATGCAATATGGCATCATCAGAACCCAGTTCTCCTACTAGAGAAAGCCCTTGAAATCCTAACACAGATGAAGAACAAGACTATGACACTAAATCCCATCTCATGAAGGTGATAGAGTCCTTTAAAGAGGATATAAATAATTCTCCTAAAGAAATACAGGAAAACACAGTCAAATATGTAAAAGCCCTTAAAGAAGAAATACATAAATCTCTTAAGGAAATACAGGAAAACACAATCAAACAGGTGAAGGAAATGAACAAAAAGGTCCAAGACCTAAAACCGATAATAGGATCAATAAAGAAAACACAAATGGAGGTAACCCTGGAGATGGAAAACCTAGGAAAGAGAACAGGAACTACAGAAGAAAGCATCACCAACAGAATACAAGAGATGGAAGAGGAACTCTCAGGCATAGAAGATACCATAGGAAAAAATGATATATCAACCATAGAAAATGTCAAATATAAAAAGTTCCTAACTCAAAACATTAAGGAAATCTGGGACACAATGAAAAGGTCAAAGCTAAGACCAATAAATAGGAATAGAAGAGAGTAAAGATTCCCAGTTCAAAGGGCCTGAAAACATGAACAAAATCATAGAAAACTTCCCTAACCTAAAGAAAGAGATGGCTATAAACATTTAAGAAGGCTACAGAACACCAAATAGATTGTACCAGAAAAGAAAATCCTCCCACCACATAATAATCAAAACACTAAATGTACAGAATGAAGAAAGACTATTAAAAGCTGCAAGGGGAAAACAACAAGTAGCATACAAAGGCAGCCCTAGCAGAATCACACCTGACTTTTCAACAGACTCTAACTGCTAGAAGATCCTGGAGAGATCTTTGCAGGCCCTAAGAGACCACAGATGCCATCCCAGACTACTATACCTAGCAAACTAAAACACCATAGACAGAGAAAACAAGATATTCCATAGCAAAACCAAATTTAAACAATACCTTTCTTCTAATCCAGCCCCAAAGAAGATACTAGAAGAAAAACTCCAACATAAGGAGGGAAATTACACCCAAGAAAACACAAGAAAATAATCATCTCACAGCAAACCAAAAAGAAGAGAATTACACATAATCATAGAGAATTATACACAGAGAGAGGGGGGAGGAAGAGAGGGAGGGAGGGGGAAGGAGAGGGAGAAGGGGAGGGGAGAGAGAACCACCTCCAACAACAAAATAACAGGAGCTAACAATAATTGGTCATTAATATCTATCAACATCAAAGGACTCAGTTCACCAATAAAATCACAAAGGTTAACAGACTGAATACGTAATCGGGATTCATTATTCTGCTCCAGACAAGAAATACACATCAGCAACAAATATAGACACTGTGTCCCATAACTCCTAAGGAAACAGAAGCAGTCATTAAAACCTCCCAACCAAAAAAGAGGCCAGAGCCAGATGGTTTTAGTGCAGTATTCTCCCAGACTTCTAAAGAAGAGCTAATACCAATATTCCTCAAACTATTCCACAGAATAAAAACAGAAGGAATACTACATAATTCATTCTATGAGGCCACAGTTACGCAAATACCTAACCCACACAAAGACTCAAGAAAGAAAGAGAACATCAGACCAATTTCACTAATGAATACCAGTGAAAAAATAATAAAATTCTTGCAAAACGAATCCAAGAACACATTAAAAACATCATTTACTATGATCAAGTAGGCTTCATTTCAGGAATGCAGGAATGGTTCAATATACAAAAATCAATCAATATAATCCACTATATAAACAAAGAAAAAATTCACAAGATCAACTCATTAGATGCTGAGAAAGCCTTTAATAAAATACAACACCCCTTCATATTAAAAGTCTTGGAGAGATCAGGGATTCAAGGCACATAACTAGACATAAGAAAAGCAGTATGGAGCAAGCCAACAGCCAACATCAAATTAAATGGAGAGAAACTTGAAGCAATCCCACTAACAAGATAAGGCTCTCTCTCCCTATCTATTCAACATAGTAATTGAAGTTCTATCTGTAACAACAAGACAATGAAAGGAGATGAAGGGGATACAAATTGGAAAGGAAGAACTCAAGGTATTACTATTCTTGGATGATATGATAGTATACATAAGTGAACCCCCAAAATTCTACCAAAGTAATCCTATAGATGCAGAAATAAACCCACACACCTATGGACACTTGAGTTTTGACAAAGAAGCCAAAACCATGAAATGGAAAAAAGAAAGCATCTTCTACAAATGGTGCTGGTCTAACTGTATGTGTGCTTGTAGAAGAATGCCAATAGATCCATATTTTTCACATTGCATAAAGCTCAAGTTCAAGTGGATCAAGGACCTCAACATAAAACCAGGTACACTGAATCTAATATAACAGGAAGTGGGAAATAGTCTTGAACACATTGGCATAGGAAAAAAAATTTCCTGAACAGAATATCAATGGCTCAGGCTCTAAGATCAACAGTTGATAAATGGATCTGCATGAAACTGAAAAGTTTCTAGAAGGCAAAGGACACTGTCAATATGACAAAATGGCAGCCTACAGATTGGTAAAAGATCTTCACAAACCCTACAGCCGATAAAGGGCTATCTAAAATATATATCCAAAATATATAAAGAGCTCAAGTAAGTAGACTCCACAAAACCAATTAACCCAACTTTTAAAATACGGTGCAGAGCTAGACAATTTTCAACAGAGGAATCTCAAATGGCTGAGAAGCACCTAAAGAAATGTTCAACATCCTTAGTCATCAGAGAAACACAAATAAAAACGACCCTGAGATTCCACCTCACACCAGTCAGAATGGCAAAAATCAAGAACTCAAGAATGGTAAGGATGTGGAGAAAGGTGAACACTCCTCCGTTGCTGAAGGAATTGCAAACTTGTACAACCACTCTGGAAATCAATCTGGCGATTTCTCAGAAAATTGGAGGTAGTTCTGCCTGAATACCCACCTATACTGCTCCTGGGCATATACCCAAAAGATGCTCCACCATACCACAAGGACATGTTCTCCACAATATCCATTGCAGATTTATCCATAATATCCAGAAACTGAAAACAGCCCAGATGTCCATCAACTGAAAAATGAATACAGAAAAAAATGTAGTTCATTTATCCAATAGAATTCTATACTGTTATTAAAAACAAGAACATCATGAGTTTTTCAGGCAAATGGATGAGACTAAAAAATTCATCCTGAGTGAGGTAACCCAGATCCAAAAGGACATGCATGGTGTGTCCGCACTAACAGTGGATGTTAGCCAAAAAGTACAGAATGCCATGATACACCCACAAACCCAAAGAAGTTAAACAAGAAGGAAGGCCCAAGTGAGGATTCTTGAATTCCACTTAGAAGGGAGAACAAAATAGTCATGAGAGGCAGAAGGAAGGAGGGACCTGGTGAGAGAGGGGAGGGGGATGCGAATTGGGAGCAGGATCAGATATGAGGAGAGATAAGAGAGCTGTACAGAGGGCCAAGAGAATGAATGGAAATATGCAGCTGCAGGGGTTGGGGGTGAGGGAACTCTCTAGGAAGTCTTAGAGACCTGGGATAAGGGAGGCTCACAGGAGTCAATGTGGGTGACCTGAGCCGAAATGCCCAACAGTGGGAATATGCAACCTAAAGAAATTACCTTCATTACCCAGATAGGACCCCCAGTAGGGGGAGAGGACAGCAACCCACCTATAAAACTTTTAACCCAAAATTGGTCCTGTCTAAAAGAAATGCAGAGGCAAAGATGGAGCAGGCACTGAAGGAATGGCCAACCAGTGACTGGCCAATTTTGAGACCCATCCCATGGGCAGGCACCAATCCCTCACATTATTAATTATGCTATGTTGTGCTTGTAGACAGGACCCTAACATAGCAGCCCTCTCTGAGAGGCTCTGCCTTGCAGATGACTGAGACAGATGCAGAAACCCACAGACAAGGATTAGATGGATATCGGGACCAATATGGAAGAGTTAGAAGGATTGAAGGCCCTCAAGGAGATGGCAACCACACAGAAAGAACAACAATGTCAACTAACCTGGACTCCTGGGATCTCCCAGAGACTGAGCCACCAACCAAAGAGCATACACAGGCTGGTCCAAAGCCCCTGGCACATATGTAGCAGAGCGTTTCCTTGTCTGGCCTCAGTGGGAGAGATTGGGCCTAATCCTGAAGAGACTTGATGCACCAGGGTGAGAGAGATACATAGGGGGAGAGGACAACACTCTCAGAGGTGAAGGAGAGGGTAATAGGGGAGGAGCTCTGCAAGGGGGAGACAGGAATGGGGGGCAGCATTTAGCATGAAAATAAATTAATTAATTTAAAAAAACTAAGAATCAGAACAGAGGTAATTGGTCTGTTTAAATTGCTTATTTGATCTTGATTTTAACTTTGATAGATGCTATGTATAAAGAAAACTATCCATTTTTCTTATATCAGTTTTTTAAAAACATGTTCTTATGTGTCTTAATTAGGGTTTCCTCAGTGTCTGTTGTTATACCCCCCTTTCATTTCTGATTTTATTAATTTGGATATTATACCTCAGACTTTTAGTTAATTTAGATAAGGGTGAGGAGCCTGTGTTTTGAAGTCATACCAATATCTGACATTGTCAGTTTTCAAAAGTCTCAATCATTGTAATGGATGTGTGCTGAGACAGGGTTGCATATTTCAGAACACATGTGTGGCACATTGTTGTGTGTACTCATTTGTCTGTTCTGAGTTCAAAGCCAGACTACAGAGTGAGTTCTAGGAAATCCAGGGCTACACTGAGAGACCTTGTACCAAACCCTCTTCTCTCAAAATAGATTGTGATATTCCATACATGTCCATAATATATAGAGACCACACAAATTATTTAATGTTTCCTTGGTATAATTAACTACTTCATCCTGACTCTTCAGTTCCTCTCATCAATTTGTTTATATAATACCTAATAAATTACTGTGCATTGTTGTTACACTAAACTGCAGAATACTGATTACTCATAACTAACTGTATTTGGGTACTTGTTATCTGACTTCATAGTATCTCTATTTTTTTTCTTGCAACCTTCTCAATCTTGGAATCACTTATAAGTTTTGATTAACCTTAAATTTTTAAATTTTCTACTCTATATACTTATATTACAATTTTTAAATGTTCAAAATATATTAATGCACTAGTCAGCTTTCTGCTGTGATATCAAAATATTTGGGAAATATCAACTTATAAAGATACGAGACTTATTTTGCCTCACAATTTCAAAGTTTTTAATCTATGATTGATGATTGACCTTGCTGCTTTGCATCTGTGATAACATAGTCTATCGGGGAAAGGTAGAAAAAAAAACTACCCAGTACTTGGTCAGGAAAAAAGCGAGGGAGTTAGATGGAACTCCACGATCCATTTTG
Source organism: Mastomys coucha (assembly GCF_008632895.1). NCBI lineage: Eukaryota > Metazoa > Chordata > Mammalia > Rodentia > Muridae > Mastomys > Mastomys coucha. The sequence goes on along the minus strand of NW_022196897.1, from coordinate 80,602,389 downwards.
AGAGCATTTGTTCAGTGACCCAATCCACTCACTAACCTACTCTACCTCCCGATACCCCAGGTCCTTCAATAAGTGGGCCTTTGTAGGATATTCTGAATATAAAATCAACAGTTAACTACCTTGATGAAACCATTATACATCATACATGTAGATATATATTGTTCCTATCTAAACTTGTACAGTTAAAATATAAAATTTTAAATAGGAATTAAGAACTAAAGAATCTTGTGGTAAACTAGAATTTCACACTAAGTCATGAAGAACATTTTTATAAATTAGAAATTCCATAGCAAATGAAGTTTGCAAGCACATTCTAAGTTGTGAGTGTCTATAAGCATCCACAGATGGTCCCTGTACTAATTCTATGAATATTTAGTAAGAGATAGTGGTATTAGGTATTGCTTATGACAACCGACAGCTTTCCATAAAAATATTACAATGTAATTAGGAGTACATATTAATTAAAAGGAAGTATTTGTGTATTTAAACTGATGCGGGACTGTGCAATTCGTTTTAACTTTATTGAGCTAGTTGTGGGGATGGAGAGATGAATGGACAGTGACGAGCATTTACTGTTTTCACAGAGGACCTGAATTCAGATCCCAGGACCCACATGGTAGATCAAACGGTCTGTCGTTCCACTTCTAAGGAACCTAATACCCTCTACTGACCTCCATGGGCACCAAGCATGCATGTGGTGCACAGACAGATACTCAAGCAAAATATCCATACACATAAAAACAAATAAATCTTTAAAAACGGTTACTTGAGCTACACCTCAAATCATAAGCCAAAATAAACCCTTCCCCCATTAAGTTGCTTCTGTCAGGGTATTTTTCACAGCAACAGGAAGAGACTCTGCTAATCAAAATCTCAGCATAATTTTTCACTGAACTTATAAGTCAAGTTTCAAATTGACATTTAAAAAAAAGACTAAGAACTGGCAAGATTATTCTGAGAGCAAAAAGAAAGGACAAGAGGCTTGCCTATCTTGAAATTAAGATATGCAAAGCAGTGGCAATTAGGACAGTATAGTTTTGCTTCAAAGAGCAATGCAACAAAACCATACTGTCTTAATTACCACAGCGTTACACGTCTTCATGGAACAGAATGAAGATGCCAGAAACAGATTGGCCACATATGGGAACTTGACAAAATTGGTATGTCTGATTCCTGAAGAAAACAGACTATTCAGTACATTGTGGAGAAAATTTGGCTTTCTATACAAAATAAATTATACTCCTTTATCATATTATACAGATAGCTATAAATTCCAGAACAGATGAAAGGCTAAAACTCAGGAAGCAAACTTTTAAGAAAATAATATAGGAGAATGTTCTTATTACTTGGGAGTAAGAAACAATGAGATTTTAGACAATATACTGTCTTAATAATGCCATCAAAATTACCTTAATGGGGGCCTGTGGAAACTGCTCAGCCAGTGAGTTGTTTGCCTCGCAAGAACAAGAACCTGAGTTCAGACATCGAGTACCCACATAAAAACACATTCATCAGTAACCCCAGCACTGGGGAGGCTAGAAGAGACAGGAGAATCCATGGGGTTCACCAGGTCAGTCTAGCCAATGGGTGATCTCAGGTTTAATGACAAACCCTGATTCAAAAGGCAAGGTAGATAGACTGAAGAAGACCCAACCCCAACAGTGACAAATGGCCACTGTTGTGGTTAAAATGAAAATAGTCCCCATGGGCTCATAGACTTTAATACTGGGTCACCAGAGAGTGGCAGTATTTGAAAGGACTAGGAGTTGTGGTTTCATTGGAGGAAATATGGCACTGCAGAGTGAGCTTTGAGGTTTCAAGAGCCCAGGCCAGGACCAGTGGCTCTCTCTCTTCCTGATGCCTGCAAGTCCACATACAGAGCTCTCAGCTACTTTTTCAGCATCATTTATTTCTATTTGCCTGCCACCATGCTTTTCTCTCATAGTAAGAATGGACCAAATCTCTGAAACTGTAAGCAAGCCCCAATTAAATGCTTTCTTTTATAAGAGTTGCTTTGATCAAAGTGTCTCTTCACAGCAATAGAATACTGGCTAAGACAATCACAACACACACATATACACATGCATATTCCCACACACCTGCAAACACATGTGCACACATATAAATATCACACATGCATGTGTGCTTATGTGCATACACAAACACAGGCACAAGCACAGATACACACACACACACACACACACACACACACACACACACACACAAATACCCTAATGTGCAAGACCAAATTGAATAAACAAAATTAAAGCCAAGCAACAGATTAGTAATAGATCTTTGCAACATAAACAACAAAGAATTAATTATATGAGAAGACACTCTTAGAAAAACCATAGCCTGGTTAAGAAAATCTGGCTTAAGAGCTACACATTAAAATCAGAAACTTCAGCTGCTTGAGTGCTCCCTCCTTTGAGAGCTTGCTGAGAGGACATTTCAGAAGATTTAATGCTGCCATCTCCACTGAGCCTCTAATAGATGGATTTTTGTTTGTAAATTAGGATATTTCCTGTCTGTCCTCTCTCTCTCTCTCTCTGAGAGGAAAAAAACAAGGTTTCCTCTTCCAACTCAAAAACTGATGGAATTAAAGGCTCAGGACAATGATCAGTAAACTTTAAAGATGCCTGTGCTGTTCCCAGACATTCCCAGATTATCTAATGAAAGCCACAGTACAAATCATAGGATGCCTCCCTAGGAGTTAATAGTTAGGGAGGCTCCCAGGGTCTCTGTAAGAACACAAGCTATCACTGGTGCCCTCAGTTGCTCACTACATGGTAAGACTTGTTGCTGAGGACTCGGCACACTTTGGCTGCCGAACATAGAAAAATCAATGTCAAAGCAGCCAGGAAACATCTTCCCTGCTACAAAACTTTCATGGTACCAGAAGGTGCCATGCAGGCTTCTGAGGGAGAAAAAGACATCAGTGGTCTTACCCTGGGCTGGACCCTACATGCTACAATATTATCCTCGCAGGCAAGATGCAACATTTGTGCAGTGATGTCATGAGTTCGACGGCATAATTTGTAGGGTTTTTTATATTGGATTTGAGGTCTGCTTCATGAGAAAGAATTTATGCCTGTTACTATAACCATGGTCAAATGACCCTGGGTGGTGATGTTGTGTACCCCCAGGTAACACATGCTATTGTTTTTTCCTAAATGGCCCACATTGTCAAGTTGCCTCTTAAATGCTTGCATTTATACTGATAGAGCTAAGATGATCTCACCCTTAGTTAGAGAAGATGCTTTTTGCAGTGAGCAGCAATCAATGCTAAAATACATAAATGGTCAGAATTCCAAGAATAAGATATAGGGTATTCAACCCTAAAGAGAGCATCTTTCTCAGTCTTCCCTTCCCACTATCATCAAGGCTCAGAAAATGCCATGGAAGAAGAGGCAGATAGGATGAAGAGGAGTGAACCTGACAGAGCTATCACAATCATGAGCTCACAGCAGCGTGGTGCTACACCAGGCTTGAGCAAGGACAACTAACCAAAACCCTAGCATAGGAGAAGAGCTCTCTGGGCCCCAGACCTTATTGAGGAGCTATTGGCAGTTGATACATCTTGAGGGAGAATCATTTGTTTTTGAATGTGTGGCCACTAGAAGGTTCCCAGTGGCTGGCCTCACACTTATATACATACAGGCTGCAGCAACTGGATTTAGTGGGTTGTCGAAGAGGAGGAAGAGAAGGAGGAAGAGGAGGAGAAGGAAGTCAGAAAGAGGCTTGTTCAGGGAAAATTGGGGAGTTGAGAGAAAGTATGATCATGTTTGGATATGATCATGTTTCATTGTGTGCATGTGTAAAATCCTCAAGAATAAAGGAAGATATCTAGGTAACCAATTTGGGAAGGATTCTCTAGCAAACACTGTTTCTCCTACTCTCTGCATTCCTTAGTTCCCTGCAGCTCTTTGTGTAGGGTTGAGGTTTCATGAATTTCCCTTTTCTACATTAGCATGTTGATGGTCAGCCCTAAAATCATACACATGCAACTGACATTATATGAACTGATTAAGTTGTATTTATTTAGGAATACATGCATACATATACAGTACATATACATAAATATTTGTACATTACATGATGCATAGTATATTTATTGTATAATGTTATACAACATAATAATAATTCATATGTATTATATATGTGTGCATATATACATGTATATGTTAACAAGTTAAAATTTCAAGGCCATGAATTTGAAAAGGAGGAAAGCAAATGCATAGGAAAGGTTAGAGAGAAACTTTTGTAATTATATTGTAATCTTAAAACTTTTTAATTAATTTAAAAAATAAAGTAGAGGGGCTGGCGAGATGGCTCAGAGGATAAGTGCACTGACTGCTCTTCCAAAGGTCCTGAGTTCAAATCCCAGCAACCACATGGTGGCTCACAACCACCTGTAATGAGATCTGAACCCTCTTCTGGTGTGTCTGAAGACAGCTACAGTGTAATTATTTACAATAATAAATAAATCTTTTTTAAAAATAAAGTCATGTCTAGTCCCCTTGAATATACTCGTACACACATACACACATACACATACACACACAGAAAGAGAGAGAGAGAGAGAGAGAGAGTTAATGTTTAAATACCATATAATCACCTATGTGTTAAGACATTTCATAGTATCCCATTAACGCATATATATCAGCTAAAAATAAATTTAACTTTAAAACATAAAAATGAGGTGTGTAGTGCATACTGATATTTTATTCCTGGTCACCAGTGAATTTGACAGTCTACTTGACACTGTAGGGATAGGAAAGCAGAGCCCAGTCTGTCCTGACATACTCAGAGACAGTCAGGCAATGGAAAAGCAGGGCTCTTCCTTCCTACCCATGACTCAGACTTGTGGTTACAGTGTTGCTGGTAATACTGATGCGATGAGACAAAGAAGTATGTGCACCAAAGAACCACTCTGGAAGCCACCCACTGCAGGTCCACAGAAGATGCAGCCAACCACATGGGAACAACTGATGTCTTTCATTTTTTAAATAGCATGCTCAGAATTAGGCTCCAGTATGATGCACATGTGTGCACCACCCCACATAGTCTCTTCACATGCCTGGTTGTGCTTCCTCACAGCATAGCAAGCTCAAAGCTCAAAGGTTCTCTTGCTGGTCTCCTCCAAAGGACAGAAGTAGGACTCGCCTTGATCTCTTAGGCTCTTCCTGGTTTGGTATCAATTTTATAGCATTCTTTATTGTGCATCCAAGGTGCAACCTTGTTCTTCACAGCATTGTTTGTAAGCTCCAAACCTGAAAATCACCTCTAGCTAATCAGAAATATATATATGTGTGTGTATATATATATACATATACATATACATATGTGTGTGTGTGCACGTGTGTGCTCAAATGTGTTTGAATGCTTTGAATATGTTATATTCTTATAATGGGGCAAAATAAAGAAAAATGGATGTGAAAACATATTTTATTTTTACATTAGGTAACTTGCTTTATTGAATGTTTGCCGTCGCAGAATTGCCTTATGCTTAGGAGACTTCCCTCAGATATGTGCACTGTGTCAAGTCCCTTTAGTGGCCTTTGAGTTTCTCTTAAATGCTGGTGAAAATTCTCAGATCCTAGTTTACCAGGGGGGATCAGTCCCAGGTGGTGCCTTTCATCCTGACAGCAGGAGACAGGCCCCAGCTATATGCCTGCACTCTGAGGGAGGCATCCAAGTCAGCTTTAGTCAGAGGCTGGTTGCGGACACGATCCAACATCTCTAGGCCTCAGGCCTGGTGGTAAGCTTCGTGGCTACACATACTCCAAGTCATATCCACTAACCACTGTTTTGCTCTGAATGGTCCAACCACAGGGACTCGAGTCTGGCCTGAGGGTGTGAACCATCCCTCCAGTTGTATGAGGGTGTTGCTGTGTCAGTGCTTTGGAGGTATGTGTCTCCATGGCCAAATATGTGCTGCTCCTGGTCTATATCTACGAATGACACAAATGGAGCCGCAATGTTCTCAGGGATCATCCTCCACCAGGCATCCTCGCTAGCAGCATCCATTTCCACCTCAGAGATTCCCCCAACTTCAAAAACAAGGCAAGTCCAGGCAACTAACAGCAGAATTGTGAACAAACATGTTTGTGAGTGAGAAAATACAGCTTAAATCTGTACACTATGAAATAAATGATGTGAGAGGTTTGGGAGTATTTTTATTTTTAAACATTTTTTTCTTATTTTTGTGTGTGTGTGTGTGTGTGTGTGTGTGTGTGTGTGTATGTGAGTTGGGGGAAGTGGTCAGAGGACAACTTACACCAGTTGGTTCTCTCCTTCCACTGTGTGAGACACTAGGAAGTGAACTAGAGGAATCAGGTTTGGTAGCAAGCATCTTTACCCACTGAGTGATCTTTCTGGCTAGATGTACTATTTTAAAATAGAGTCTAGAAGTAAATAATTTTGAGAGTACATGCAATGAAACTGTACATAGAATTCCAAGGTAGGTGGTAATGGCATACAAAATCATAGTAGTGGCTGCTCCAGGAAGGGCAGAGGGAAGGTTCTGAGAAAGGGACAAAGTGAAATTAGACTTCGTATCACACATTCAAGGTATCTTAGTATTTAAGTTGATAAAAATGTAATGAAACTTTATCCTGCATCACTGTGTTTTTATCATATTTGCTTCTGAATATTTCTAAAGCTTAAAGCTTTAAAATTTAAAAAGCTAACAATGAGCTTGTCTTGGGACTGCTAATTTAAGTAATGGGCCCAACTTTCTTTGTTTTTGGAAGCTGTTAAATCTATGAAGGGTTTGGCATTTTTGTCTTCTTTGAAGCTAGCAAGACAGGTTGGTGTGCTCCATGCATGCTGACAGCAGACATGAACCCTGGGTCAGGAACAAATGCTTTATGATTCACGCAGTATCAACATCCCTGCCAGTTCCCCAAGACCTAATTCGAGAGGGCAATAAAGGGGGAGAGACTCCTGGGACAGTCATGCTGAGCTGACGAAATCTGAATCTTTCAGAGTGGGCAGTAAGACTGCTTGAGCTATGGTGTGACATTATCTTTGTCCCCCCAGGGCTATAAGACTATGTGTGTTGTTTTGGGGGGGGTTGTTTTGTTTTGTTTCTTGTTTAATTTTGTTTTGTTTTGTTTTGTTTTGCTTCTGAGGGGGCACTATAGCTATCTTCCAAGTCTGATCACATAATATCCTTGAAAGATGGTCCTGAAAAAAAGGTAGTCAGTGCCTTGTTTTCAAAACAGAGCCTTTGGAGAGCCATCTCCTAACATAAATACTTCAGAATATGGCGAGGTGGCCAGTGCTGTGGTGGGGTCGCAGACCATGCCGTATCCTGACTAGGCACTGGCCCTTTGATATTGCTGTGACTATGTTCCAGAGACAATCTTAAACCTCTCTCGTTGACCTTAGGACTTGGTGTTCTCTGACTACAGACCTCTATGAGCTGAAACCATAAAATCAAAAGAATGAAACTTTACTACAAACCTGGGCAGTAATATATTAACGATGATAGGAGGTGGGGCCTAACCTGTACCAGAAACAATAAAACAGCTTTGCATCTCAAGTACAATGTTTCTTCAGACATTAAATGTCATTTTAAAATTTTATCAGCAAAGAAAACACAGCTCTGTAAGACCAGAATATTTAAAAGATTTCTAGCCCATAAATACACTACACCATAAACAAGATGCCACAATATAAAGTAAAATGAGCTATAGATATGCTTTAAAATTAACTTCAGCACATGTTATGATGTATAATAGCCACTGGAATCTTTAAACAACTCATAATGTATGTCTTAGTTCTTTATGCTAATACAGAGAAATTTCAAAACTCTACACAAAGATTTTTTTAAAGCCTTACATTGAAACTCTAAGAAAGACAAACTGAATTTTGATACAAGGATAATAATAAGAGTTATAAAAAAAACTTTTCTGTCTAAAAAATGCATAAACCCCTTTACATGCAAAATACTAAAATGTTAATTCACAAACAACCTCTAACAAAATATTATTCAGACATACATAAATATTTCTGTCTAACTTTTAAGGGTTTCTTAGACCATAGTGCATGTTTATTGAAGTCCAGTGACTAGGCTGCCCCAAATCTGATGGGAATTTAAACTAATTAGGAAAAGCACAAATAAAATTCAGCTTTGCCAGGTATGAGTCCCAGTACAGCTACTTTATAATTCTATGACCCTAAGCAACTTGTATCACCCTGTATTTTCTTTTTTTTATTAGTACTATTTTATTACTTTTCTCTGTGTGTTATAGCATTTTTTCCAACTCATTTGTTCAATTAAGGCTTTTCTTTTTTTAATACTTGGAAATCACTTTTATTCATCCCATTCAGAGATTTTTTTATTTTATTTTATTAGATATTTTCTTTATTTACATGTCATACAATATCTCCTTTCCCAGTTTCCCCTCCAAAAACATAAAACAAAAAAACAAAAAAACAAAAAACAACAAAAAGAACAAACCCCTATTCCCTCCCTCCTCCCCCTGCTAGCCACCCCACCCTCTCCTGCTTACTGGCACTGGCATTCCCCTACTATGGGGCATAGAACCTTCACAGGGCCAAGGGTCTCTCCTCCCAATGATGACTGACTTGGCCATCCTCTACTATACATATGCTGATGAATCAATTAGTCCCACCATGTGTACTCTTCAGTTAGTAGTTTAGTCTCTGGGAGCTCTGAGGGTACTAGTTAGTTCATATTGTTGTTTGTCCTAAGGGG
>NW_022196897.1:80524125-80593433 GCF_008632895.1 Mastomys coucha | reverse complement strand
TATATATATATATATATATATATATATATATATATATATATATGTATATGTATATGTATAGTAAAAATGGCCATCTTGTGGAGGGCAATCTACAGATTCAATGCAATCCCCATCAAAATTCCAACTCAATTCTTCACAGACTTAGAAAGAACAAATTGCAAATTCATCTGGAATAACAAAAAACCTAGGATAGGAAAAACTATTCTCAACAATAAAAGAAGCTCTAGTGGAATCACCATCCAGGACCTTAAGCTGTACTACAGAGCAATTGTGATAAAAATTGCATGGTATTGGTACAGTGACAGACAGGTAGATCGATGGAATAGAATTGAAGACCCAGAAATGAACCAACACACCTATGGTCACTTGATCTTTGACAAAGGAGCTAAAACCATCCAGTGGAAAAAAGACAGCATTTTCAACAAATGGTGCTGGCTCAGCTGGCGGTTATCATGTAGAAGAATGCAAATTGATCCTTTCCTATCTCCTCACACAAAGCTCAAGTCCAAGTGGATCAAGGACCTCCACATAAAACCAGATACACTCAAACTAATAGAAAAGATAGTAGGGAAGAGCCTCGAGCACATAGGCACAGGGGAAAATTTCCTGAACAGAACACCAATAGCTTATGCTCTAAGATCAAGAATCAACAAATGGGACCTCATAAAGTTGCAAAGCTTCTGTAAGGCGAAAGACACTGTCAATAGGACAAAATGGCAACCAACAAATTGGGAAAAGATCTTTACCAATCCTATATCTGATAGAGGGCTAATATCCAATATATACAAAGAACTCAAGAAGTTAGACTCTAGAGAACCAAGTAACCCTATTAAAAATGGGGTACAGAGCTAAACAAAGAATTCTCAACTGATGAATACCGAATGGCTGAGAAGCACCTAAAGAAATGTTCAACATCCTTAGTCATCAGGGAAATGCAAATCAAAACAACCCTGAGATTCTACCTCACACCAGTCAGAATGGCTAGAATAAAAAACTCAGGTGACAGCAGATGCTGGAGAGGTTGTGGAGAAAGAGGAACACTTCTTCATTGCTGGTGGAATTGCAAGCTGGTACAACCACTCTGGAAATTAGTTTGGCAGTTCATCCGGAAATTGGACATAATTCTACCAGAGGATCCAGCTATACCACTCCTTGGCATACACACAGAAGATGTTCCAATATGTTCATAGAAGCCTTATTTATGATAGCCAGAAACTGGAAAGAACCCAGATGTCCCTCAACAGAGGAATGGATATAGAAAATGTGGTATATCTACACAATGGAGTACTACTCAGCTATTAAAAATAATGAATTTATGAAATTCTTAGGGAAATGGATGGATCTGGAGAATATCATCCTGAGTGAGGTAACCCAATCACAAAAGAACACACATGGTATACACTCTCTGATAAGTGGATATTAGCCCAGAAGATCAGAATACATGCAGTACAATCCACAAACCACAAGAAACTCAAGAAGAAGGAAGAACAAAGTGTGGATGCTTCATTCCTTCTTAAAGGGGGGAACAAAACACCCTTTATTTTCTAACTTGAGAAAATGGAAAGAGTAATATTTGAAATACATGTTAAATTGTTGGCACTGTGTCCAACACATAGTGGACCTCACCATCAGTCTTTCACATTCTAAAGTCCATTTCATATTTAATAACTCCAATGAATAGGAGAAATGCCCAAGATCAGAGTGGTTCTATCTCCCATATGTCAATCAGTTTACCTATAGTTGTGGCTAACTCAATAAGGGTCATTGTGAAACAAACAAAAAAATGCATCTCTTACCTAATCCTGAAGTTGGCGTATAAGCTGAGCTAGTCTATGTATGCACGGACGATAAGAAATAAGTCAGGATGTGGTTTTGCTTACAGGAAGAACTCCAAGCCAGAATGTAACATAGATTCCATTTATCTTCTAAATAATTGCGTGGCTTTGGGAAAATCATTCTTTTTTTCTTTTTCTGGGCCTAAGTTTATCTAAGAGAGTTTTGCTCATTTTAAAGTTCATAGATTTGTGTGTTTGTGTGTTAAGCTCTAATGTTTGTAAAGGACTAACATATAATTTCTACCTGTAAACAGCATTACAAATGTCTTTCATATTATGTTCCTTCAGTTTTTACAGAACACACACACACACACACACACACACACACACACACATCTGCTTATTCTGGTCAGACTTTAATGTATCCAGATGCACAAGATAAATCCTGACTTCTCTGAATCAACTGGAAACACTTCTTTTTCCTCTGCCAGATATTTGCTTTCCAGCATCCGTTCAAAGTAGGAACAGCTGCATGACTCAGTTGTGGTCAATAACACACAGAAACCATCTGATGGGCTCCTCATAAAGCTTTCCACATTCTCCCTGCTTAGAGGCTACCAGAGACTCAGTGGTGGTCATCTTGTGAGCCTAAGGTTACAAAACCACAAGGAAGACAAATCAACCCATTTGTAACTATGGAAATGCTAATGGATCTTCAATAATATCATCTAGTCACTAGCTGTTACCTTGGAACTTTTTCCTCAATAATGGATGTCATTATGATTAAACTGCTATTACTTAGGTAGCTATTACCCCCAGGTAACTATTCCAAACTTACACACTGCTCTCATGGGATGTCTCCATCTGGTAATAAGAGGCAGACAGAAATGCTGTAGAGTTAAATAATTACTATAATAGAGGTGCAGATAATTATTTCTGTTTTAGCTAGCTGACAGGTTACTGCAAGGACAAAGCAGAAAACGGATATGAAAATGCCACTGAAGAGCATGCAGTAGAATGTAAGAAGTCATACTGGCATTAAAATGGGAATTACATCAACTACCCAGAAATACCAAAACCCTAAAGAAGATATGTGAATGATAATTATCAGACATAACCCTCACTGGCTGCTCATTCTGACCTGAGTCCTACTCTGAAGTCACTACATCTATTAATTCATTGATTCTTATAATACATTCACAGCAAAAGTTGCAGGTAGGGAAGTGGCTGGTATGTGAAGAAGGCAGCCTTGATACTGACCTGATGCTCTCAGATATCAAACTGCACTACATTTCAAGCTGTTAGAATATTACTCAACCTGCTTATTCTTTATTCACACTCAAAATAATGGGTTTCACTGTGCCATCTCTGCACATGCACATAGTATGCATTTGCTTATAATCACAGCCAGTGGCTTCTCTTGAGCTCGCGCAGGCGTGCGCACATGCACGCGGACACACACACACACACACACACACTGGTCTCCAGCCTTCCTCCCAAGTGCTTCCTTTCTAGATTCAGCTCATATTTTTAAATCTAAGAGGATGCATGTTATGTTTGCTATTCCCAATCTGCTTTGCCATTCTTGTTTTTCAAAAGAATGTAAGTTAACTTTAGAAGTTAAGAATCTCCCAAGTCTTCTGATGTTAATTATGGAACATCCTAGACCTTCTCATGTGTTTGTAAAATTGTTCTTGATTAAATAATAAAGACTAAATAATTCAACCTTTTTATTAATCAGGAAGATTAATTCTATGCATCTCATGAAGAAGTAATTCACTACAAGAGAACCAAATCAATGAATGTAAACGATATGTGTGGGAGGAGGGAGAGAAGGGAGGAAGGCAAGGAAGGAGAGGAGGGGTGGATGGAGAGAGAGAAGGAAGAAAAGAGAGGGGGTGGAAGAATAGAAGGAAAGAAGGAGAAGAGAATAAGAAGGGAAGGGAAGAGGAGGGAAAGGGAGGAAGGGGGAGGGAAGGGAAAGGAGGGGAAGGGAAGGGAGCAGATCCTCAACTTGGTCATTAATTGTTTCCAACATCACTCTGGAACAGCAAGGAATAACCACTGCTATTCAATGAAGGAAAAGAAGCTAACATTAATTGAGCACCACACACAATCTATTTTATTATCTCCCATTATACTCAGAACAATCTGATTATAATGAAACTGCTGTGCTCTCAATTGGCAGACTAGAAGGAGAAAGTAAGTTTAGGCAACTGTCTTTGGGTGACCTAGACTATAAACTGTGTAGTCATACCTGGAGAGCATGTTCAGCAGAGTCTGACCTGTGTGGATAGGCTGTGAGTACTCTCAGCCACCCCAGCACAATTGTCCAATTAAGTAAGTACCTTCATTGGACCTTAGCTCCAGTCTTTGATGTCATTTTATTCAAAGATGGTGCCTGTGCTTGTACTGCCAACATGTTGGCATGGGTGCACTGGTGAGAGGAAAAAGCATACTATGAAATTAGATATGACTATTGTAAAAGATTTAATAATAGTCATGACTGCAGAGAAAGAAGGAATCTGAGTCATTTTCTGTCTTAAAGAAAGTGTGGGTCGGGAAATAGCTAAGGTTAAACTAAGTCTGGGGCTCATCATAATTCAGCACCATGGGCAGCAAAAGAGGGGCTGTAAAACTGAAATATGAGACAGACAAGAGATAAAGGGGAAAGAAAGAAAATGCTTAACTCCCAGGTTCCTCCACAGGAATTTGAAACTGTCGAGCGTTTTATTCACCCTTTCATTCAGGGCTATTTATCTTCCTCCTGCCATCTGGACTCCTCCTGAAGAAAAGCCATTCTTGCTCATACTTGACAGTGCCAGCCACTTCCTCCAAGGGATTCAAACCTGTTTGTTTAGCTTCTATTGTGGTGTCTATATGTCACACTATTTCTCTCAGAAGCTTTTGACAAGCATGACCACTTCTATCTGGCACAGGAAGCTGGACCTGGAACCAAGAGAACAGAGCACCAGGCTCAGCTGCATGACAGTTTTGTAAGCAAGCAATATTTCAGGGAGATTTTCCAATCTGTGAAGTGGGGATTCTGAGGAAAGCTCGCTAGGAATCTACATTCTTCATTAAGGTATAGAAACAGCCATGGAGTGACCATTCCTGAGAAAAGGGTATTAAGAGCAAAAGCACTGTGAAGCAAGGGTACCTTACAATCAGATAGTGATGTGTATTGTGCGATACACATTGAAGACAAACATGAACAGTGGGTGAGTATGGTATCAATTTACTAAGTATATTATAAATACATTCAACCTATTGTTAAGCCATACTGGATATTTGTAAGAATATACACATCCACATCCTAGAAGCATTAATTGGATTTAATATGTTTTTTTAACAAGACATACATTTGAAAGGGAGAAGTAGTGGGTATTAAGACTGTCTGGAAAGAGTTACAGCTAGGGATCAGGGTATGGTCTGCATATAAATATATGAAACTTTTGAAGAACGCATAAAAGTTTTAAAAAATATAGGCATGTCAGTTTAGAAGTTTCTCAAGTATCCACATGCTTATGGATTTCTACATTCACCATGATGATACCACTCTGTAGCCTTCAACTCTGTCACTTTTTCCAGGCCACCATGCCCAGTGCTTATACTATTCTTTAAGAAAATTATTTTCATTGGGCAAGGGTACTACAGTCTTTGCATTCCTAACAAGCTTGGGAAAGGATTTCAGAACTAAACCTAAAAGTGATGTTGTGGTCGTGCTTTGTTAGCAAAAAAAGGACAATTTGTCTGCTATTCCAAAGAAAATGCTTCCTCTTTTCCTGAAAGTTATTCCCCTTGGAAGAATATAAAGAAATAATAAGGAGCTGGAGACGTGTCTCACTGGTTAGGAACACTGGTTTCTCTTTCAGAGGACCCAGGTTTGATTCCCAGCACCTGGTGGTTCACAACTGTCTGCAATTCCAGTCCCAGAGGACTCAATATCCTCATCTGGCTTCTCTGGGCACCAGGCATGCATATGGTACACACACATACATGCAAGCAAAATTAAATCCATATATGTAAAAATAATAGTAAACAATTTAGTATTGTACAAAGAATAGATTGTCTACTTAAGCTCTCAAGTCAAGCGAAGCAGCCACTGTGGTTACCATGAGGTGACAGCCATTGTGGTTGACAGATACCTGCACTCCCATCAAGTTCCAGGAAGATTTATGAAAGTTGGGAAAACCTACATTGAATAGTGTAGCTCAAAAGTCAACTAAGCTCGGGAGATTTTAAGCTAAGGAAGAAAGGAAAAGCTCTTCAGCAAAGCACTTCCAAGATACTTTGGCCTGTGCATGAACGTTATAGATTTTCCAGAGTACTAGGAAATCAGGTAGAATTTTCCACACAAATACTTGGAGGGTCTATTAACACAGAGAAATGGTTCAGATGAGTTTCTGGGAGATAAATGCCCATGATCCAAAAAGGGTAATGGTTTCCTGAAGTTTGCACTTAACAATAGAGATAATAACAGATGGTGAGCAAAAAAATATATAAAGGAAAAGATGGGAGCTAAGAAGACTTTTATCCCTATAATTTCTGTGGTTGATAATGTTTGTTGATGTGTCAGGTAAAAATGGGATAATATTTTAACAAAAGCTAGTTTAACTGTGAGAACAGCTCAAAGACCATAAATATAATTTGAAATCATCTGAAAGTGACTAAAAGGTGTAGGAAATCACAGCCTTTAATACAGAGGGTAGATTGGAGCTACTTTTGTAAAACCCACTAGACTGAAACCTTCTTTGAGGAGATACTGCTATGTGCAGTCCAAAATTGAAAGGGCATGGTTCATGATGAAGTTATTTTAGGCAAATTATTATTTTTAGGAGACCAACAAAAGTACAATCATGCCTTAAAGTCCCATTCTTCTACCCTTGCTTTACTTCCAAATTATGGTTTAAATGTTTTAATCTGAATTTTATAGCCCCCTATGGAAATGAACGATTATTGTATTTGAATGTTTCTAAAAAGTTCACATTAGAAACTTAATCCTTAACTTTACATGTTGATGGTATTTCAAGGTGGGATCTTTGAAAGGGAATTAAAATCAGATCAGGTATTATGGGTTTAAACTTAAGGTGTTTCCCAATAATCATGAGTTAAAGATCTGGTCCCAGTACAAAAATACTTAGTATCTTAGTTAGGGTTTCTATTACTGGGATAAAACACCAAAACTGAAAGCAACTTGGGAAAGAAAGGATTTATTTTGTATTACAGAAAGTCAGGACAGGAACGTAGAGGCAGGAACTAATGCAGAGTCCATGACTGAATGCTACTTAGCAGTTTGTTCCTAGTAACTTGCTCTTCCTGGTTTCTTATACTATCCAGGACCACTCACTCAGGGGTGACACTGCCCAAAATTCACTAGGTCCTCTCACATCAATCACTAATTAAGAAGATGCCCTCCAGGCTTGCCTAGGGGCCAATCTTATAGACATATTTTCTCATTAGGGTTCCCTCTTCTCAGATAAATCTAGCTTTATTTAATTAATTTAAAAAAAAATAAAAAAGAATAAAAGAGAACAGGACACACAGAGATGAAATGTGGGGAAATAATTGGAGCATAAGGATTCTGACCTCATCAATTGGTTAATCAATTGATGGGTTCATAGTTTGAGAGGCTACTTGGAAGTGATAGAAATGAAGGAGGTAAGAAACTTAAATACTGGGAAGAATTCCCTCAGGGCCTATACCTTGACTCTGGCCCTTCTCCACTTCCTCTCTTAGTGTCATTTGCCAAGCACTTCCATCACCATGATGCCCTGCCTCAATACAGGCCTAAAAACTGTGGAGCCCACCAGCAATAGCCTGACACCCTTGCTTCCACTGAGTGCAGTACTGCTCCCTGGGAAGTGTTCTAGGGCTGTATAAGAAAGCTAGCTAAGCATAAGCCTGAGAACAAGGCAGCAGTCAGAGTTATTCGGTGTTTTCTATCAGGTTCCTGCTTGCGTCCCTGCCCTGACTTCTCTCTATGGTGTACAGTGACCTAGAAGAATGAGCCAGATAAACCCTTTGCTGCCCCAGATTGCTTCTGGACAGTGTTTTATCACACAACAGAAATGAAAGCATGCTTCCACTTCCTTGCCACATGGTACCTTACTCCATGTAATGCTTCAGCATGAAGTCCCTCACCCGAGCCATACCCCATCTTTGGACTTCCCAGTCTTGAGAACCACAAGCCAAATACATCTATTGTTAATGAATGTCTCAGTGTGTTATATTCTGTGATAGCAATGTAAAATTAACATCAGGCATGGGGCAAGGCAACTTCATATTCAGATAGCCGACTCAAATTATCATTTAGGAAAAAGTAAATAAATGGAACAGCACTTAACTTATACTTGCAAAGTTTTTCTATAAATATGTGTGTTGTGTGTATACACTATTAATTTTTAAAAAGAAAAATAAAACTTTTTTCCCAAAGTCAATTTGTATTGCATCATGAAGTACATATATATCTTCTCTGATCCAAATGAAACATTAGATTGTTCTTCCATAAAAATTCCCTCATAGAAATGTATTTGTTCTGATTAACTACTTTCTAATGTTCCTTTTCTCTGGCATGCATAAATGTATACTTAAGTATGGTAACCTGGGCTCTTTGGCAAAGAATTGCTGAGCACCTGAGAGCATTTATAAAATAACAACAAGGCACCTAATGCCTTCAGACTTGGAAAAGGCTTTAGGAGCAACACATCTCCTCACCCCTGTGATGCCTAGGATGAAAAGACTAGGACATAAATCAGGTGAGGTGCCACAAAGATCTCTGCTCAAACAACCTCATCATCCTTCATTCATAATTAGTGACTGACTTCAATGTCTTCCTCGCGGAAGGAAACAGCATATTTCACCTCCATGGTAAAGGTTCATCTACCTCACGAAGTATTTCCTGTGTTCTACTCGGAAAGAAGGTCTGTGGTTATAATCCCACCACAGCTGCATACCTAGGTCTCCAAATATAACCCCACTCTCTGCCTGTTAGTCTGAGACACTGTCTTGTATAGTCTGGGTGGGCGTTGAGCTGGCTGAGGCTGAGAGTGAAATTAAGCTCCTGGGCTTCAGAAATCTCCTAAAGAACCAGCATTACAGTGTGTGTGTGTGTGTGTGTGTGTGTGTGTGTGTGTGTGTGTGTGTGTGTGTGTGTGTGTGTGTGTGTGTGTGTGTGCGTGTGTGCGTGTGTGCGTGTGTGCGTGTGTGTGTGTGTGTTGCCTCCACCATAGCATCTGAAGTGGTGTGTTGGGGACCAAACCTAGGGTCCTAGGTGTGTTAGGTCAGAGCTCTACCCACTGAGCCACATTCATAACACTAAGAACTACAAATCTAAATCTGATGACTACACTTGGAAGACACCTTCAGAGTTCGACAGTCTAAATTTTGTATGTTATAATTGATTCTGGCAGCACCTTGCACAGTGCTTCTCCCATACAACTTGGCATATATTTCAGAATGAAAGATGTAACAGAAATGGAGTATTGCAATGGAGGATAACTAGATCCTTCTTTATTCATACACTTAAGAAATACTATTGACCACAGCACTGTCCTAGGCATTATTACAGAGCAGGGAGTAAAATGTGGTCCCTACTAACCTGCTGCTTTTAAAGAAGATGGAGATGATGAGTTCAATGTCCTAGTGCATATCTGCAACCCCAGTGCTCGGGAAGAGGAAGCAAGAGGGTGTTCAAGGTCATCCTCTGCTGTGTAGAGAGTTCAAGCAGCTCAAGACTGCCTCACAAAAGCACTAAGAAATGACAAGGGAATGGAATGATAGCTAACCCGATTTGCTTGTTACACAAAAAATATACATGTATCAAAACATCACACTATGCCCCACAAATATATACAAGTATTAGACACTAATTAAAATAAACATAAATGATCTAGCCAGGAGAGTAAACTTGAGCAGTGCTCCAAACAAACACAGACATATTAAAATGTGATGCCTTTTTCTAGAAACACAAATTATGACTCAGTGTTTCTTACAAATAAGATAGAAAGAAGGGAAGGATGGAGAGAAGAAGGATGGAGAAATTGGAGGGAAAGCAGGCAGATCACTATATTTGGGCTGAAAATAATAGTGATGACACAGATGTCATGTGATTAAAAGCCTCAAAGCCATGTGCCAATATCAGGCCTTTGTCCTGAAGATAAAGTAAATCAACTAAACATTTTTTTCCTTATAATCTAATAAACTTTACTTTTTAAAAAAATGACCATTTTTCCATTTTTTGAAATAAATCAATGAATCTTTTTTATTGCAAAACACAGTATATTCACAAATATGTACAAAATTTATTAAATAGTTCAAACAAAAAATACAGCTGTCCTCAACTACTTTTATAAATAATTTCACAAAGAGGGTAGAAAGAAATATAAGATTAGGCCTGTCATATAAGAGGCATCTCCACAATCCTTTGTTTCTGATTTGAATTCTACATAAAAATGAATTGTTCTTTAGAAGACCCATGTGTGAAACTATGCACAGGGCAGGTGGCTCAACAGGACACTGAGACAGGTCACTGGGGATTTGGGAGTCTTTTTAGAAACATTTTTTTAAATAAAAGAAAAAATATGCTTCATTTGTATTTTGTAAAAGGTTTCTCTGACTTATTTTAACAAGTGTTAATTGTGTAGGAGGTGAGAAAGATTGCTAGCCTGACTCCTCTGGCTCCTCTGGCTCCGCAGAGTCCTCGGGGTCCTCGGAGTCCTCTGGATCCTTAGGGTACTCGGGGTCATAGGGATCCCATGCCCAAATTGCATAATCCCTCCACTAAGGATAGTAAGCACCTAAGGAATGCTGAGAGTGGGAGAAACAGTCTTCCCAGGTAGAGCACACCTATCAGTTATCCAATACCAAATAGTTATCCCCCAAAACATATGCTTACAAATAACATTATATAGATTCAACTGAGTAGGTTGAGTTTATAAACTGGAGCAGGGGTAATATAACAGAAATTAAAGGAAAAAGAGACCACAAACTTGAAAGAGAACAAGGCAGTTAACGTGGGAAGGTCTGGAAGAAGGAAAGCGAGGGGGGAAATAGCAAAATCATTATAATCTCAAAAAATAAAATAAAATTTTAGACATTACTTTTTTTTTAAAGGTTGAGAGCTTCAGACATTGCTGATCTTTTGCACTGAGCAGCAACTCAAGGAGTCCATGTCACCAGTGACCTGACGGGCTCTTTGTAAGTCCACTGGATGATGTCATGGGCATCAAGATAAAACTGCTCTTCTGTAATCATATTACACACAAAGGGCCTCTTGATCTGTGGTTTGATACAAAGTTCCCAGTTCATCCCTGAGAGGATGGTTTGAGAAAGGAGAGGGAAGAGGACTGAGAGGCATGATGATGAGAAAGAAAAGATAGATTCGATGGAGGAATCACAACACACTCCAAATACCCCCCCACACACACACACACACACACATACACAAAGCCTGTCCTGGTGCCTTTAACTGTATAGTTGTCTCCAGCTTGGAAGAAATGAACAGTAGAGATGCAAAAACCAAAACTCCCTTGGCATGCCAAAGCTCTCATCTCTTCAAATACCAGGATATGTTTTCTTTCTTCTCTTTTTCTGTTTGCTTCCTTCTGTGAGTTGAGATATTTTCATTGCCTATGAAATCACATTGTTCTAAACACTATAAAACACATTTCTGGCCAAAAGCAAAATTAATAAGTCAACTTTCATGAACACTAATAGTTGGAGTCTTTTCTTCAACTTCTCACTGTTTCTAATGGATACATAAAAATAATTTAGAGTGCCCTCCCAAAAATAATTAAATAAGTCACTTTAAATTTTGCCCAGTTACTGTGTATCCTACAAAATAATTTATCTTTAGTAGGCTGTGACGTGTGGTGGTCTGTGTACCACACGTGTCCAGATCCCTAAAAGTCTCCTAAAATTCTGAAACTACAAAAATATTCTCCCAGTGCAAGGTGATCTATTTGATACATGATCAATTAAACCTGGGATTTGTTTGAAGTGAGCTACAGGCACTTAAAACAATCAATCATTCGTTGTTTTACATTTGAGCACGTGGCATCTGGATTTGGCAACAGGCTCTGGCTGCTTCAGCACCGTGGACAGAGCCCCATGCTCGCCTCCAGCTTCACAGACACTGTCCTTATCTTAGACTCCAAGGTGAATCCAGAAATTCATTAGTATTTCTGTGAGTAGTTAAGAATCAAAGAAATAACTCACCTGTCTTTGTAAATGATAAGTCTTTATTTCTTTTGTTTCAGAAAACAAACCAAAAATTGAATCAAGTCTTCTAAATAAGAAAGAAAAATATATACTCTACCAAAAACACATCTAATATCTCCATAGATGATATTAGGATATTCATAGATACTGTAACTTTTCTTCACTTAAGATCACACTATCATAATATTTATGTGCATTGTTTTACCTTCTTAAATGTGTGTCTATGAAGGTGAACAAATAATTGTGTGTATGTATGGTGTGTGTCTGTCTGTGTCTTTGTGTCTGTGTTTACATGTCAAGACAAGCAGACAACCATAGGTATTAACCTCAAGAATACCATCTACCTCCTTTGTGACAGAATTTATTAATGGCCTGGAGCTCCACATATAGGTAGACTAACATACCAGTGAGCACCAGGGATCCTATCTCATGCATGCCCCAATGTATGCATGTGAAATGAACAAGTAAAAACATAATAAAAATAATTGAAGAACTCTAAGGAAAATCCCATGTTATAGTCATAGAGCTATAATTCACACAATGTCAAAATAGATCCTAGTAGAGAGCCTACTGCTATTATAAATGAACATCGTATTAAACTGACTCTCCATGACTTATTGCTACAGCTATGTATTAGTGCACCACTCAGCCCTCACCAAACAGAATTCCTTTTGAAGCAGATGGTAATTAACACAGAGGCCCACAACTGATAGGCATGCCGAGAATAAAAGATTGGAGCATGCAGCCTCAAATGGGACATTTGAATCGTAGTCTCTCCACCCAAGGTTCAGGGGTCACTGTGGAAGAGGCACTGAGAAGACCGTAAGAGCAGGAGATGGCTACAAAGAAAGAGTGGTTTCCAATGCAACAGGGAATGTGCACACATAAACTCATAGTAGCACATCATGTAGAAAACCCACACAAGCTCAAGTCAGAGAAGATTCCAGCATAAAGGGAAGGGAGTGAGCATGAAGTTCCTCCCTTAGCTAAGTTAGGTAAGGAGCAATGAGTAATTGATAGCTTATGAAAGAGGGAAAGACTATTTCCTCTAAGTCCATGGCTTCTGGTGAGTCAACCAAGCGCCAGTATGTGGCCCCGCACTAGGAGTATATAGACAGCACAAATTGGTTATTTTTAAAAGAAGAATATATGCACTTTAGGAACAGAGAGGTAAGAAGAGCTGGAATCTGGGAAGAATTGGGGAGAGCAGTGAGGGTAAATATGATCAAACTACATGAAATTCTCAAATAATTAATTAAAATATTTTTAGAAAATAAAAAAAAGACAAAAGAAAAATCCTAAATATTATTTTCTTAGGGCTGAAGAGAAGGCTCAGTGACTAAAAACACCACCCGTGGCATGACTTCTGACTCTATTCCATCAAGGTTCATAGGTTAGCAATATTATCCTCACAGCCAAACAACTGGTAGCTGGAGATTGCTCTTCCACAGGACCCAGGACAGTTCCCAGAGCCCATGCCAGGCACCTCCCAGCCACCGGTAACTCCAGCTCCAGAGGAATCCAATGACTGACATCCAGACAATAAACCTGTGTTTTAAAGGCTGCTTTCCAAAACTGGCTGTCTATGATAACCAATCAAAAAATATATATTTTCATATTCACCCATTTTAAAAGAGGAAACAGAACATAGGCTTAAAGACCTTACCAAAAATCATCAGTGACCTACAGCTCAGAATTCAGAATTGTTCTACTTTTTTTTTTTTTTTTTGGAAAAGGTACCATGTATTACAGGCAGGTCTAGAGCTCACTACTAATTAAAAATAGCTTTGGATGTCTCATCCTTCCTTATCCTAAGTTCTAGCATTAAGGTGTGTACCATCATGCCTCCTTTATACTGGTGGGAAGGGGCTGAACCCAGTGCTTCATAAACCATGCTAGAGCAAACACTCTTCCAACTGAGCTCTCTCCCCAGGAATGGTTGCACACTTTAGAAATAAACTAAATTATATACTATATAGCTCCACTAAAAGGACTGAGCTAGCACAAGCAATCTAGCATGTTTCTATTTATGCACCAAGATCTACTGATATTCACATTCACTGGGACAAAGCCCACGAGTAGTTTTACAAGATCCTGGGAAATTTCAGATGAAATCAGATCAGACCGAAGGTTCCAAGGAACCAGGGAGGTTCCAAGAAAACAGTTTTTCTGATCCTTGGATTTCCAGATTTTGAATATGACACTATGGAGTTAAATTTATTGAGCAGGAGACATTCTGCATGCATTAAAATTTAATCTTTACACTAAGGCTCTAAGGAACACTTTATTAGTTCCATTTTCTACGTGAGCAAATGTAAGCTCAAAGAAATTAAAGAACATGAGTAAGGTTATGCATCAGCGAAGGGTAACCAAGGCTTTCTGCTTCTGCCGTCTGTGGCTCCAACTACCTTTGCTTCTTCCCAAAGGAACACCATTGTGGCATGACTTCTGTCTCTATTACATCCAGGTCCAAAGATTAGAGAAAACAAGTTCAATATTATTTTCATAGCCCAAGCTGGTAGCTGAGATTGCTGCACATTCCAGAATGTGGCTACGGCAGGGACTTTTACCTTGTTCCACTTTAGGCATGAGAAATAAGTCACCTCCCCCTGCCCCAACAGCATGCCATCTTGGTGCCTCTGCTGAAAAGCTGCTTCCTTTCTGCTGCCAGCCTGTCCTGACTGTTACCTCACAGTTATCAATTGATGGAGATCATAAACCTTCACTCCCTACAACTGGCAAGAAAAGAAATTAGCAACATTTCACAGACTAGCCCCCCTTCTGATTTTTCCCACTGTTTTGACTGATGAAAGATTTTTAAGAATCTGAGAGATGGAACAGGCTTGGTCTGTCATCCAGTCAAACCATTTCAAAGTTCATAAAGATTTAAAGACCCAATTCATATCTATGTATCACTTCGTAGGCCTTTCATTGCCTTCATTTATAACTAAAAGAAAAATAAACCAAGAAAACTAAATGTGTCTTAAAAGCAGCAAACACCCTCCATAATCTGGCAGGGGCAGAGTCTGGGGACTACAGAAAAATCAAAGGTAACCTGGAATCTACCCTGCCAAGCAATATGCAAACAACCTGCCAGTCTGCAACAATATGAAACCATTGTCATCATAGGGCTTTACAGATCGACATGACTTTACAGATCACTGGGCAGTCTTTAAAAGAAGCCAAGTTGCTGGGTATAGTGGTACAAGTCTGCAGTCTCATGTCTCAAGAGACTGATACATGAGGATTACCACACATTCATGGCCAGCTGGAGCCATAGAGCTAGACCTGGTCTCAAAAACTTGCTTAAAAGGAGCCAATATGTCATGTATGGACATCAATTCTATTTGCAGCACTGGCTTATCCAGTGGCATTTTTATCCCAAGAATGATTCTATCCCCAAAATTGGCTGCCTGTTTGGACAAGATAAGTTCCATACTGTTAACCTATGTTAAAGACAGATGGAACTATGCAAAACAAACAAAGGCCCTGCACTGAGATGTGCCAGTGTGTTATACAGTAATGAATCTGACCCTGTGAGTAAGTCAGCCAAAAGACACCAGATTATGAAAATGATTTCACACTAAACAGTGGTGTAGAGCTTTGACTCTGCCATTTATCAAATCAGCATGACCTTGGGCAACTTATCTATTATTTCAAAATTGTGCATATTGAATATGTATTACTCTCGTGGTGAGGAAACAAATTTGTTGGCAGATTTTTTTTCTTAAATGCGTTTACATCTAAGGCTGAATTATGCTTTATACACATGTAAGGGTATCCAAAGGTCATGAAAAACCAATGCACAGGGGAAAACTATCTCAGAGAAAGGGCGTAAGCCAACACTGCCCCTAACAAATCTCTCATTACTATGAGTTTCTTCTTATTCATCAACAAAATACCTGCCAGCAAGATGGCTGTGAGATGTATATTGGTGTTTTTTTTCTTAAATCCAGCCTTTTGCTTAGTGCCAAGTACATATTTAAAAATAATAGCTATCATTTTGTTATATGTATAATGACTTTCTGTTTTCTTTAAATTCTAATCCAAACAGTTTATAATGGAAAGTAAGAACAATATTTTATTTTTTGCAATCTATGAATTTACTTTCCTGTGCACATTAAGTCCTAACTCTCTCCTCCTGTAGAACAAGCCATCTGTTAACTTTGGATTGAACTGAACTGAAACAGCCTGTATGCAGGTGAAATCCAGGGTGTCTACTCAGGAGGAACCAGACACCAAAGAAAACCCAATCTGGCGCTCGAGACTAACTTGGCAGGTTAAAAATCATATAGAGAAGGAAAGGCTGCAGACAAAGAGACGTTGGTGCCTCGCTGTAGGATAGATAAGGTCATTAAAGGAATGGAGACAAGAATGAAGTGACGAAAATAGTTGTGGTGATGCTGCTGATGACAGCGATGGTGATACAGGTGGTAGGGATAATGCCACTGATAACAGTAACAATGAGAGTTCTGGTACTGACAGTAACACTGATGTAACCATTCCTGTTGTAGGTGATCTTAAAGCACTTCCTGGAAGAAGAATGGCCTGGCCAGACCTTCTGCAGTTCAATGTAAAAACAGAAGTGTGGCCCAACCTGATTTTACTAAGTGATAGTCACTCCTTCTGAAATGTTTGATTCAGGGGCAGCTTTAGCTTGTTTCCAGTATAATTACAGCTCTGGTGAAACAAAATTCGAGAATAGAATAGGGTTTTATTAACTATAGACAATGAACATATATGTGCATGGTGCCCCAAGAGCTGATAGATATGCCTGTCCGTGTTTGTAGGAAGACAGAGGACAGAAATTTACTTTGAAGCTTCATCACTGTAAAGCTAGGGCCACTGCAAAACCTTCAGTTTTTATTGCATGAGTGAGAAAGGGACCTCTTTAGGGGAGCTGCAGTCACAAGGGAGCACTGCTGGACTAGGGTCAGTTACCTACCAATAAATTGGGAAAAGACATCTGTCTATTATACAGATGAGGACAACTTGACAACAGAGTTCATGACTCCGCAAATAAGGCACAGTGTCAGCTCTCTCTTGACTCTCGGTTAGGTGCCTTCATGGAAGGCACAATCCGAATAGTGAATGTAGTGAGCACAGCTGGGATATCCAGTTGCCTTGGAGATTAGAGTTATCCTAGAAGATAACATGATGCTCTGGAACACACTGTTCTGGCAGCTACTGACACATCCATCCTGAGATCCAAGTCTTCTGGAGGACAGAAACATTGGTCAGCTCTCAGCCCTTCACTTGGTGTCAGAGGCAGTCTACTCAAAGTTCATGAGGAAATGAGATCCCGAAAAAGGGAAACTAGTATCTCAGAAATGGTGGAAGCCAGCCCAATGTAGGCAGATGCCTTTAGTTATATTCCTAATGTGTGTCATCAGAAGTAATTTGTAGAGACCTGGAAATGTTATTAAAGCTGTAGGGAACCAAAGAAAGCCAGTTTCTAAGGTCTAAAATGGTGCTGCATATAAAACAAGAGAATTTTAAAAGTTCTGTGTGTGTGTGTGTGTGTGTGTGTGTGTGTGTCTAACTATGTCTGTTTCTCTTTGTTTCTCTTTCTCTCTGTCTCTCTGTCTGTCTCTCTGTCTCTATCTCTCTGTCTCTCTCCCTTCACCACCCCCCGCTGTGTGTGTGTGTGTGTGTGTGTGTGTGTGTGTGTGTGTGTGTGTGTGTGATGATAATGATGTTCAAATTTCTTCTGGAATACTACAATATTTCTGGTGGTCTTTGGCTTATTACAAGAGAACCTTATCCTGGCTGTCATCTCTAAAGAGCAGAGGCTTCACCATCCTCAGTTGTGACTCAAAAACCTGCTCCTGGATTGGCCTTTCCCACAATGTGGGTAGCAGCTTTTATGACATGAGTCACAGGATTCCAGGAGGTCTTGGCCCCAAATGTATCTCCCCAATCTTAATTGCAGTCTAAAATGACATTGTTAACATTTTATTCCTTCGAGGTGAATAGTTCTTCCTCCCCCGTGTTCTAGCAAAGATAATACAGCATATTCCCACTAGATATCGGCACAGTGTCTTTTTCTCTGTCTTCACAGTCTCCTAAAATCTTCTGCCCAAGATCAAACAATTGAGCTGGCATGTAAAATGAAGTGCTTCTGTGTACATCTCAAATGCTGAAGCAGGCTAATTTCCAGACATTCCCCAGACATGCTCTAAAACTAACACCCTTGGAAAACACTATATTGGAACCAATGAGTTTGTAAAGCAAGATCTATGTTTTCAGCTAGAACTGAACCAATAGAGTTGGGGAGCCTGACCTGCAGGAAAGACACACAGAAAAGCACAAGCAAGGTGGAGGAAGATGGGCTGTCTCCAGACAGCTGCTTTCTTGCAACTGACTTCAGTTTGCAAAATGTATAGCAAAGAGACTCATTCTCATGTCCCCCTCTCCATCAACATCTTTCCCCCTAGGTTTCTGCAATCCCTATCCCGTGACAGTTTTCAAAAGCTGGCCTCCACTTTGTAGCTCTATCATAAAACAACTGAAAGGGAGACATAGTAGAGTCAAATGCACTAGGAAAAAGCAAACACGTTTTTACAGAATGGTGGTAGTAACATCACCATAAACCAAAAAGAGTCATTAGCATCAAGGACTCTATTTTAATAAAAAAGGAATTGACTCTGGAGCTGGGCTGGCTTTGGTTTCCATTCTGGCATGTGGCATAGTGATTCTATGCTCTTCTGAATAAGTCGCTTAAGTGTTCAGAACTTTAGTTTGCTCAGATATGAAGTAATGATCACCAGAAACCCCTTGAAGAGTGACAGTGAGTTATTTGTGTGTCCATACACTGGGAGTGCCTAAACAGTGCCTGTCTCATCAGAAGGTCTTCTTAATAGGAGATTAGCTCTTAGGCCACACACTTTCCAGGCACCACCATTTTAATATTTACTACATTTGGAGTCCTGTAGAAAGCTGTCTTCAAAAACAAGAAGAGAATATTTATAATCTGAATATATTAGAGTTTCATAAAGCACAATGAAGCATGCAAAGAGTTCTATCAAAAAACTATAAATAAGCCACTACACATGTATTATGCAGTCAATTCTCAATTATTCATGGAAGGCAGGAAAGCAGATCGGGATAGCCCAAATGAGAGAATGATTCAAAAAAGATCTCTTAGATTTGCCTTGACATTCTCACTGAACTCAAATGTATGTGACATCTGTGGGGTTTTTAAATCTATTCTCTATGAAGAGTCCTGGCTTCTGACAACAGCTTCCCTATACAATTATTAAGCTGGCCCTCAGTGGGTCTGTTCCAAAAGGAGCGGTGCGAGCCAAGCTTCACACACTCAGAGGGATGCTCTGGTGCTGCCCTGTTTATTTTATTTATTTATCTGCACTTTCAGTGCTGTCCATGCACAGTCAGTCCAAATAAAGAGACTAGAAACAAGAGTTGTCGCAGAGAAATCACAACGTGGGTAATTACATAATGGAGTTTGAGTATGTTGACATCTTGGCAGAAGTTTACAATATGACTTTGAGGATGACAGAAAGCCTGATGGTAGAGGTGGCCTGGGTATGATCAGGAAACATACTCTGTAAAGCTTTCGAGATGAGGACTGAACTGGTAATCAGAGATCAAGGAAGCATTTCATTCACTTCTGTGGAGACCACTAACTCTAGAGCTGTGTGTTGAAGCTCCTAAAAAAAAAAAAATGAAACCTACCATTTTCTTTGGGTCTATGGACAATAAAAGCTAAGCTAAAAAGGGATCTTAAAAATATTTGAAATAATAATAATGGTTGTGGATTTCTCTCTAAAGCTTGCCAGACACCAAACCACTAGTCCAGAAAGCTTGGAGAAGGTAAAAGGTTTGCGCCATGTGGAGGAGAAAGTAGGAATGCCATTTTGAGGAAAAGGGTGCAACTTGAGTCAGCATGGCAAGGGAATTAAGCCAAACTTTGGAAAATGTCACTCCTCCTTCATGTGTGGAAACATGAAATCATGTATGCATATATGATACACTGGAAGTAATACTCTCTAGAGGAATAAATTGGGGGTAATGGTGGGTTATGAAGAAGAAATATGCTCAACTTGAAATATGCAATTTATGAAAATGTCCTTATATAACACAGTACTACACACAAAGAACATATACAAAAAAAAAAAACCTTTAATACTAACAGATTGTGAGAGAGCTACTAAAATATGTTCTTACTTGCTTCATCCTGCTATCTGCATCTTTGGATAATTTTATTGTTCCTCCCACAGAGAGATAGGGGTTATTCCTCTACCCCATCAATTAGAGGTGACTATAGTCTAGGTTTTAAAAATAGAATGTGGCAGCAGAGATGAGGCTGGCAGCTTCCACAGCTGCCCAGGTTCTGGGCCAGTGGCCATGTGAGACAGTCTAGCTAAACTGAGACACATGATAATCCATAAGGCACATAGAAAAGCCGACTCCACTGAAACACTCCTGACTAACGAGTTGCAAAGCTGCCTGGAAGTTGACTTAAGACAAATGAATTTAATGCAGACTAAAAGTAGAACAAGCACAGAATTCCAACCAACAGAATTAAAAACCAAAGTAGTGATGGTTGTGCCACTACACTTTGGAATGTTGTGTTACTCAGCAAAACTGACTAATATACACCATCCCAAGAAAAGATGTTGGGGAAAAGAATATCAACACACCACTTAAAAGATCCTGAGTGCAGAAGGAGAATTTCTGGAAGTGGGCTGAGTGATACGGAGGCAAGGCATCACCTCATGATCCTCCCAGCAGAGCTTCTCCTCACACATTCGCTAAATGTCTCAGTGAAACACTATCGTGCTTTACCAAGAGACTGGGGTGTAATTCTATCATCTCCAGGAAAGGGATTTCAGCTGATTCAATTGTGAGCCATGGTTTGGAAAGCGCAGACAAGGACAGGTCTGACTGGAGGCCTGACTTGCACACACCGAGACCTGTTCCCTCACGCATTATGTTCAGCTATTTCTGGGAACTGTTTAAGTCCAGAATTGGCTTTGGGAATTGATCTACGAAGACCAAACTGCTTCCATCTTAACTTCAGTCCTCATCTGTGGATTCCCCACCACAAGAATGAAATTGAGTTTGACAGCAGTAGCATTTCACAAAGCCATATGTAAAAGCAATTGAATTCTATATTTTAGTGACAATTTTAAAGAGAACTATCATAGGATTGAGCACTTTTTAGAGGTGACAGCTACACAGATTACTTCCCAGTATCCTTTGTTCTTAAAATATCATTCTGGACTCAAAGAGAATGTTGGGCTTGAGTCAGACAAAGACTAGACCAGCTGATGCTTGCAAAGTAGAGTAGGGTTGTGAGGGAAGTTAAAGTTTACTTTTCTGGGAGAGAATAGTTTAAGGGACAGTTCTGAATGTGACAAGATTTCAAAAGGACCAGTTTGAGGTTGAGGACAATGGTACGCATAGATGAAGTAGACTTCTTGTGGCAGAAGTTATGGATTAGCCATTTCTCTTTCTTAAAATTGAAAGAAAAGAAATGGGGAAATGACTGAAGATACATAAAAAGTCCCATTTTGAGGGGGTGGCACTGTAACCTTTACCCATCATGACAGGACTTAGGGCTTTGTTCCCCTTCTGGTACACCTCACTGAGTGACAGAAGCAGTCATTTCCAATGGTAGCTGCAACCTCCTAGCCCTCTCTGGTCCTTCCCAGAGAAGCACTCAAGCTGGTAGCTCTCAAATAAAAGTGGTTTGATGGGAAGGGGAACCATTAAAGAAGCTGTGTAGCCAATATCAGGCTCTCTGGGGCACAGGGACAATGGGCATTTGACCTTGCAGTGGTTTGCTCACTGTTCATCTTTCATCTGAGCACCAGGTCTCACCTGCTCTCCGAGAGTTAATGTATCATAAGAGCTCTCTGCTCAGGCAGACAGAATAAAAAGAGCCATCTCCTCTTGACAGCCTTTCTTCCCCATCTCACAAGCCTCTGCCACTGTTCTTTCTGCAGCAGCTTCCTCTGATGCATGTGGGCTTGATTTTCAGGGGAAATGGAGAATATCCCTTACACTCCCAGAATGAAGGATGAAATAACATATCATATCCAGTCAATTATGGTGGTTAGCTTGCCTCTGAGATTAGATGCCAGAGAAAATAAGGCCAAGAGGTGGACATGGTTCCTCCAACAGGCATCCCACCTTAGCAGAGCAGATGTGCTAAAGCAAGCAGCTTGTCCATGAGAAGCAGGCCAAAAGTGACGTCACCTTACAGACCACTGTTATGAAGTATCATGCCTGCTCCTCCAGTCAGAAGTCACATCCTTTTCTGAGGCAGGCTGGAGATGTAGCTTGGTACTGAGAGCTCTTGCCTAGCATGTGTAAGACTCTGTGTTCAACACCCAACTCCAAAAATGGAGGGATAGATGAAGAGAAGGAGGTTAGAGAAGGGAGGGAGGGAGAGAGAGAGGGAAGGAGGGGTGGAGGGACAGAGGGAGGGAGGGAGGGGATACCTTTCTTCCCTACACTCATCACAGTGAAGACTCTATGCCCTTACCCTGCTGGAGTCCTGGATTCCCTTTGCTTACCACCTGCTGATTTTTTCTCTTCTAGAAGAGTTGAGAATGTGTCACCACATAAAGCAAACCTTCAAAACAGCTAAAGAGGATCTGATCTCACTTGTACTATTTTTCTGAATCCAACAGGAAAGGCCCATGGAAATGGGTCTCCTTAGGGAGATTTTCTCAGCAGTGAAATTGAAGACAATAATTCAAGCCTGTGCTTCCCTTCTGAAGCAAGCCACATGGGCACAGTAACTGAACTGGCTATGGCAGGTGTGGGCTTTGTGTTGGAGAGGAAATTCTGCCAGTGTGGCAGGTATTATTTTTAATCCAAAATCCTGTTCTTTGACTACATGTCTTAAACTCTCTTTGCTGTGATCCTGTGCTACAAAAGTCAGTAGCAATTTTCCGGGGCACTTCTCCAGGTGTGCTGCATACTGCCTGACCTCTGCTACTCTGTGCAACAGCTGCTGCTATCTGGGACTTGCTGTATATTCGGCACTTCCAGAGGCTTTATGTGCAGTCTCTCATTCAATCCAAAAATCCAACTAGCATGCAGAACAGCATAAATCTACTCACTGGATCATCATCCACTTCCTATAGACCCTAAAGGACTGGAAAAGAATTGTCTAAGGACCCAAGAAATAGCAAAAGTCAGGACTCAAAAGCTAGCCTAAGTCATTCTAGAGCCTAAGTTCCCGAAAACAATGCTATACCATCTCGTTGTCCTGGCCCTAGTACTGAATCTACCAGAGGCCCTGAGGTACAAAGTCTGCCTCTATCTAAACCAACTGTTGTCATACCAACCATGACAGCAACATTTTATGAAATGTACAATCTTCTATTTTCAAAGCCCTGGAAGCTATTCTAAGCAGAAAGCATGATGACAGAATTCAAATGTTCATCTTCATAGTTCTCGTGTGAAGTGGACTTTCCCATAAAACCATAACCAATAGATCTGGGTACAGTCTAGGTCATTCAGGGGTCAAGTGCAGTCATTCTTCTCTGGGTTAATGCCATATCTGTATTTTTTTATAAAATAAATTATTTACACCTAAAAGAAACTTTACTCAGGGCCTGTAAGGATGGCTTAACAGTTAAGAGTATGTATTGCTCTCACAGAGGACACAAGTTCAGTTCCCAGCACCCAAGTCTGGAGATTTCTCAATCACCTATAATTCTAGGTCCATGTGACCCCTTTCTGACCTCCACAGGAACATTCCAAACACACACACACACACACACACACACACACACACACACACACAAACACAAATTAAAGAAAAATAGAATCTTTTTTTAAAAAGAAAAAGTAACCCAGATGTTGTCGCACACTCGCTACTCTGTACACACACTTAATAAAGTTTGATTCCATTTTATGTCTAAAAGAAAAAATAGAAGTTCTATACAGTTGAGCAAGTTCACAAATAACCTTACACCTAATTCTGCTTACCCATTTTGGTTTTGGTTTTTGCAATAGGATTGAACCTAGGACTCTGTGCATATTAAGCAAGTTTTCTACTTGCTATATCCCTGCCCCTCCCTTTCTCTCTGTAATAAACATTAATGCCAAGCAATCCTCTCAGTGTAGACACGACTTGCTGTACTTTAAAGCAGAGCTTGTTGATCTGGCAGGATGATATCACATCACCCTCTCCCAGACTCAAGGCGTCTGGGAATTAGAATTAAGACTTAGCATAAAATGGCTGAAAAGATGGCATGTATCAGAGTTGGAGTCAGATTGCCTGTGTTTGAATCTGACTGCACCACGTACTCGCTACATAACCTTGGGTGAGTTACTTAATCTTCATGTGGCTCTTTCTCTAAATAAATAAATAGTAATGGCACTTGCCTGAGGATCATTGTGAATATTAAATAAAATAGCCATAGAAAGAAACTGGAGGACTGGCTAACACTCAACAGTGGTGCCTTTTATTAATACTCTCTTCCACTGTTTTTCCATAGAAAGACAGGAGGAAGCAGGCTGGCCCCAGTAAGGAAATAGCTGCATACTCACTTTGAAGACTTAAAGAATACATAATTATATATAAGTAGGTTCATATGTCATTGGATGTTTCATTGCATATGTACTATTGCATATGTATATACTTTATTTGAAAGTATTGTCACTGGGTACAGAAAGGGTCAGGAGAATGGGAGGGAGAATGAGTGGGAGAATGAGTGGATAGCCAACACAGGATAAAGCTATGTATTAAGCCAGCACTGTAGACAACTGGTTCTTCATTCCTGGGGACCTTGCTGGACATCTACCACGTACAAATGAAAACTAATGACTAATCATTTCTGTCTTCTAGATGTGACATCATGGGACACTGATTTGTTGGGACTTAAGGGCAGTGAATACTCCCATAGATAGCCACCATGATAATGTCAAGGGAACCAGAGGGAAGCCTTTGATACACTTAATCTAGCAGATCTGCGCTTGCACTGAATTGGTGCATAGTATCTAGAATAAAGGGCCCTTCATGATAAAAAAAAATGGTTACTACTCACAGAATGTCCTGCGGAATACCTACTGAGTCCCCAGAAAACTCCCATCATCCTCTCTGGATGAAGAGCTACAAAGTTTAAAGTCACTACTGTTTGAAGGAAATGATTCTTGTATGGCTGTGGCTCAGTGGTAGAGCGCTTACCTGCCATGTGCAAGACTTGGTTCTTGCTGTAGCTTTGAAAAACAAAACAATTTTTGCTTAAAATCAGATGACAACAAATGCCTATTTTACCAAATCTCTCAGCCCTGCCTCCTTCCTTGCTCTTCCCATCATCTTATTTTGAATTCCAAGAGGAAATTTTAAGTGACGTTTATAATTAGAAGACCTCACAAAGACAATTCAGTCTGCTTTTCCATTTTTGTTTGTGTGTGTGTGTGTGTGTGTATTGTGTATGTGTGTGTGCAGATACCCTCACACAGTTGTGTGTTTAAAAGTAAAGATGCCCTCTTCTGTGGGTGTGTATGTGTGCAGATGCCCTCATTTGTATGCATCTGTGCATTCAGAGGTTAACGTGAGGTGTCTTCTTCTATCTCTCTCCAGCTTATTTTCAAGGCAGCTTCTGTCAAGGAACAGGAGCTCACTGTTTGAGATAGCCTGGTAGGTCAGAGAGTCCCCAAGTCCCTAGGAGCCACCTGTTTCATCCAGTATCCAAACTCAGGTCTTCATCCTTATGTGGCAAGCACTTTTCCCACTGAGCCATCTCTCCAGTCCTAGGTTTCTATTTCTTGTTATAGCACATGCAGTTGAGTGATTTTAACCCATAGGAGTCTACATTTTCTCATCCATAAAATGAGAATGTAGAAACCTTTATCACAGTTGTTGGATTTGAAATTAGAAATGATGTGTGTTCTCACACAAAACAATCCTTGGGCATTCAATGAACAGCTGTTGTTATTTTTACAGTCAAAAATGTTGTTGTTATTATTAATATATAAACTTCTAAATGCTTTGTGAAGCAAATGTAAGGTACTGTTGCAGCTCAAGATCTGAAAGCAAACAGCAAATCAGAAAGGAAAGTCACACTCAAACAGGAGATCGTTTGGTTGTCAGGCCCATGAACTCAGCCCTTCAGAAAAACATTTCTTTCACAATATGCCAGGCATTATGCTAAGTGTCTCAAAGGATGCCGATGTGACTAATTGACCATAATTCAATAAGTAGACACCCATGCAAATAAAAACCAGGATTCCTAGAATAGAAAAAAATGACTAATATTCATATCAAGTGTTATTCAAAGAATTTTGACATCACATGCAGCAAGAAGTCACTTGAGGGATATGCCAGACCCAAAGAGAGCTTTCAGAGTCCTAACACACAGAACTTCCTAACCATTTCACAGTCTACAGCCCCAGGACCGATGCTAAAGATTATGATACACTATCTGCCTTCCAGTTATGTTTAAGCATAAGAACCCCTTCCACTAAAGAGAGCATGAAATCAGTCTTGTAACATGTGTCTCATGTCACTGTCACAAAATGGCAGAGAGAAGCAGCTTGAAGAGTGGGAAGATTTATTTTGGCTCATGGGCATGCAATGGTGACAGAAAAGAAAGACCACCACCATTAGTAGGCTGTCAAATATTTACAATTAATTCTATACTGACCAGCAACTCCATTGCTGTGAGACACCCTCCCTTTATCAGAAGCCCCTCCTACATATCCTCACTACTCCTGTTCCTGTTTGTCTTTGTCTCATACTACTATGATAGGAAATGTTTAGGCCAAACACACCAGGATTTGTACTTAACCTCACTTGCTAAATAGATTACTAAAAGCATTTTACCTCCCTAAAGTTTGGCTTGACATTACAATTGAAGGATTAAAAACATCTACCTGGTTGGGATAATGCAAGAATTAAATAGATAAAATGACTAGAGATGGGATCTCCATTTATTTCCACCACCACCACCATCACCACTGCCACCACCACCATCATCATCATCTATAACCTAGATGAGAAGTTGCAAACCTGGTTTTATGAAATACAGCAGTGTCTAATTCCATAGTGGCTAAATTTACACTACAACATGTAACTGAATACTTGTCCTCAATGGAGATATGCCAAGCAAAGCTGTTCTGGTTTTGTTTCTGTTGCCTTGGTGATCACCCTGACAAAAAAGAAACATAAAGGTGGAAGGGTTTGTTTGACTTGCACTTGAAGGTTGCAGATCTTCATTTTGCGTATGTGAGGACAGGTGGCACTTGACGCACCCCATCACACATTAAAAAGAATAATTAACTGGATTTTTTGTTTGCTTGCTACTCAGCTAGCTTCCTTTCTTCTTAGGCAGTTCAAGACCCAACCCATGCCATTGTGCTGAGCACAGGATATTGGGTTGGTTACTTTTCCATCAGCTAATAATCAAGACAACTCCTCATAAGCATGCTTGCCAATCAAGCCAAACTAGACAATTCCTTAACTGAGATTCTCCTTGAAGATGATTCTAACTTATGTCAAGATGACAGTTAAAATTAGCTACCACAAAAGCCTAAACTATCACCTATCTAGCCCTTCGTAGAAGTTTTCCAACCCCTGATACAGTCATTGTAACCAATGTATCTGTTCCCATTTCCCATGGCTTCATAATCCCAGCCATGTACCTGTCTAGTCTAAATCACCAAGAAACTACATAACACAATATTAGCAATAGACTGTATAATAGAATAGAAATAGCATCTCTGGGCACTGCATTGATAAATATTTGATTCTATATTTATCCACTCATGTGCATTGGTGTGCACTTATACACATACATGTATATCACACACTAGAGCTGTAGAGAAGATGGATGTTATATATACAGTATAGCATAGGGAATGCAACTACTGAAATAGAGTTTATTTGCCTGCTCAGTGGCTTTAATAAGGGGTATCCCCCTCCTCTGCCAGGAGACACTCAGTGATGACTAGAGATATTTGGAGCTGTTCTAAGTGCTGTTTAAGCATCAGGTGCAGCTGGCATCTGATAGGTGCTAGGCCACTCTTGACAAATGGGATGGCTTTCCCCATCAGGGAACTAGTGTCCCAGCTAGCTTTGTATCAACCGGCATAAGCTACAATCATCTGAAAGGATAGAACCTCAATTGAGAAAATGCTTCCATAAGATCCATCAGTAGGGCATTTTCTTAATTAGTGATTGAGGGGGAAGGGTCCAGCCCATTATGGATGGTGCTATCCCTGGGCTGGTAGTCCTGGTTCCATAAGAAAACAGGCTGAGCAAGTCATGGGGAGCAAGCCAGAAAGCTAATGACTCCAGGTTCCTGCCCTGTTTGAGTTCTTGTCTTGGCTTCCTTCAGTGATAGACTACAAGGTAGAAGTGTAAGACAAATAACCCCTTTCCTCCCCAACTTGCTTGTTTATCCTGGTGCTTCACTGTAACAATGTAAACTCTGGGACCCTGTGCTCAGTCCAGTGGATGGCTGTGAACATCCACTTCTGTATTTGTCAGGCACTGGCAGAGCTACACCTAGCTAAACCCAAATGTCAATCAGTAGGGTCAAGAATGGGAGCCCTGTCTTAGGTCTAAGTGATGTTGGAGTCTTCTAAAGAACTACCAAAGGAAAGAGAGTGGAAGAACTTTAAAAACTACCCATGCTCAGAGAGTGGAAAGCTATGTAGATGCATGCACACTCAGTCAGATTTCTAACTTCTTTGACTCTCTTGGCTCCCACCCTCTCTTTTCAGCACTGCTGTGCCACTGAAAACAGGAAGGTGGGAAGGACTTATACAGTGTAGTGGGGAATAAGAAAGACCTTTTCCTCCTGAAAAGTAAATATTTATTATTAACTATATTGAAATTTAGAATATTCTTCAGGAGTGGACATTAGAATGAGAATTGTAGCCATGTTTTCCAGTCCTGTAATAACCCTAGGACTCCCTGGAGTGAGCTGAAATGACTTGAGATATACATGAATTTTTTTTTGAGAGTATTCTAAAGAGATGTTGAAATGAATCTTAAAATGAAGTTGCTGATTTTATTCCCTGGGTCCTGTTTGTTTTATAGTCTCATTACCTCCACAGATCCTGAATAGCCACTGTAAAAACTGGGAGCAATCCTATACATTACTTCATTTAATCATCAAAATTCTAGAACTGTTTTTCTCATGTGTTTGAAGCAGCATGATGTTGGTGTTGGTGTTCATGTTGGTGTTGGTGGATTTGTTTGGGGTTTTTTCATCAATTTTTTATTAGATATTTTCCTTATTTACATTTCAAATGTTCTCCCCTTTCCTGGTTTCCCCTCCAAAAAAGCCCCTATTCCCTTCTCCCTCCCCTAGCCCATCAGCCCACCCTGCTTCCTGGCCCTGGCATTCCCCTACACTGGGGCATAGAGCATTCACAGAACCAAGGGCCTCTCCTCCCATTGATGACCAACAAGGCCATCCTCTGCTACATATGCAGCTGGAGCCATGAGTCCCACCATGTGTACTCTTTGATTGTTAGTTTAGTTCCTGGGAGCTCTGGGGGGTACTGGTTAGTTCATGTTGTTGTTCCACCTATGGGGCTGCAAACCCCTTCAGCTCCTTGAGTCATCTCTCTAGATCCTTCATTGGGGACCCTGTTCTCAGTCCAATGGATAGCTGTGAGCATCCACTTCTGTATTTGTCAGGCACTGGCAGAGCCTCTCAGGAGACAGCTATATCAGGCTCCTATCAGCAAGCACTTGTTGGCATCCACAATAGTGTCTGGGTTTGGTGATTGTATGGGATGGATCCCCAGGTGGGGCAGTGTCTGTGTTTGTTTTTGCAGGACCACAATCCCGGCTGAGAGGTGTGAAGCAACCTTGATCGCATATCAAGATGGTTTGGCTGATGGTCTCTCTACTGAGGTGGTACAGGGGGTGGTCTCAGTGATATCCATCTTGTTAATAGCCCACATGAATCTCTTTGCAGCTGGTTTAACCAGTCAGACAGATACGCATCTTCTCTCCCAGAGGGCCAACAGAAAGGTTCTCTATGGTGCTCTACATCAACCTGGGTTACAGACTCATGGTCTCATTGTTTTATAATAATTATTTTTCATCCTTTTTTTTCCTTGCCTAGTAGATTAGCTCATAAAGTCAGAGGCTTTGTTCATTTTTATACCTGATAGCACCTGATACATAATAGATACTAAATAAGCATGGAATAAATAATTTGTTGAACTAATGTCCCTGCCTGGAAGGAGCTTCATTGTTGCATATGATTGATTCTGAAATGAGTCAGCATGCAGCAAGCATAATAGGAGTTCAGGTGAATCTCCAGGCTGTGGTTGGGGGTGGGGAAGGCTTTGAATTTTACTCATTATTCAGGGCTTTGAACTCAATTTCCAAAAGGTATCTGAGCCCTGAACATCCCATTTGATCTCAGGATCTCGTCACTTTTGGAAAAGTCAACACCATCTGGTTTTTTTGGAAGCTGGCACCCACACCCAGCTGCTAATTTGGACTCCTAAACCACTTTAAAAATTAATGGCTTTATAAAAGGTCTGCAACTCCCTCTTAAGAGTTTAATATCATATTTATAAACTCAGTCTGTGTTGAGTTCCAGCATATTGCAAATAATTTACAGTGTTGTCCTGCTCAGAGCATAACTAATGCAGCTCCACAGCTGTGCTGATAACTTTTCCTATCAGCAGATGATAAACCATAAGTGGCCTCGTTTGGATGTGGGGAAATGGTCCAGATTTTTAAAACCAGGAGGGAAATTTGACAGCAATGGCTTCCCTTACCTGGAAGTCATTTCACTGTTGATAAAGGCAGTTTGTCTCTTTCCTGCTCGCTTAAATCTAGGAGGATCGGGCTGCTCGTGGAGTTTATGGCTGTTTGACCTGCTTGCTTGAACACTGTTCCAACCAGCTGGTAGGTAGTTTGGAAAGTGGGTCAGCCAGCTTGGAGACTCTGAAGTCAAAGGGGGACACGGCAGAATGGCCAAGCAAGCAGTCAGGTAAGGCCTTGGATGTGAATCAGCTGCTCTGAGAGGATGAAATGCAGTTAAGGGGACCTCTGTGCTTGTCTATACCACAGGACTTCTGTGATTCCTGGGTACACTTTAGGATCCTGAAAACTTGCCTCTCTCTGCCTCTGTCTTTCTGTGTGTTCTCTGTCTCTCTTTCTCTCTCTCTCTCTCTTTCTCTCTCTCTCTCTCTTTCTCTCTCCCCTCTTCCCTCCACCCCATCCTCCCTTTGAACAAACACGTATGAAGTTCTACCTGTAAAGCTGTGGTCCCTACAGAAGATTACAGGATCCAGGCTTTTGTATCAACAGCGCTTGTTTCCTTGACTCCATTAACAGGTTTGGTGGAAGGAGAAGAAGGAAGTTTGTGCTTAAACTAGAAATCACCATAAATGATTTACTCAGCGTTCTGCTCAGCCAAAGCACTGTTAAATCTTGTCTTCACTGTGATCTTTAAATTGTTTTTTTTTTAATTTTTATTGTATATGTATGTAGCTGTGATGTGTACATATGTACATACTTATGTGTGTGTAAATGTATGTATGTAGGTGCTCTTACACATATGTACACAGACATGAGGCCAGAGGCAAATATGGGATTGTCTTCCTAAATTGCTCACTACTCTGTATTTTGATACACAGCCTGTCACTGAGACAAAAAGTTAAACTAGTTGACAAGAGCAACTGACTGTGGAGCTCCCGAGATGCCTATGACTCCAGCACCTCACTCCTGGGATTACACTGTGAGGTGCACTACCCAGCCTGATATGTGGGTGCTATGGAGGTGCTCATGCTTTCCTAGCATGTAAGATGCACTTTCCTGACAGGGCTGCCCCTATTCCTCCTTCACTCCCATTTTCAAGCATGAATTAATGATAACTTTTATACATAAACTAGAAATTAAAAACCATTTTAAACAAAATCCTTAATCTAGGATTCCCTCCCTGCTGGTACTTTGGCATACAAGGGCAAACACAAGCACTTGTTTTTATTGTAAAAGTACTTTGGGGGACCTTTAGGGGCCTCATTTCTATGAAGTGCCCCAGAAGCTCCCACAAGAGGCTGGAGAGAGCCCTTGAGTGGCTTGTTGCAACCATCAGCTCTGGCAGCTGCAGTTCTACTATCTCGTATGTGGAGTCTCTGACCAATTCCATTGTTGGGGAGACAGCACTCATTCCTTTGTCTCCCTCACCTCCATGGGGGAACAATTCCCCACACACTGAAACAGGCTTAGCTTCAGTAGTGGAATGTTGGCAGATGTGACAAGGTGCCAGTTTTGATCCTTGGCTTTAATGAGACAATGCTGGCTCTACTATTCCTTCTGGGAGCTTCTGAACACTACTGTGAGAGATAGAGGTCATTGCCTATCCTCCAACCTGATCCCACAGAGGGTTCCGATGGGCACAACCAGATACCTGCTGTACCAGACGGAAGTGTTGGTAGTTGTGGAAACTGCACCCATTGACTGACATAGCTTATAGCCAGAGTTCACTCAGAGTGAGGATTTGCTCACTCGCCCACTCAAAACACACCTATAATCTCAGAACTTAAAAGCTGAGGCAAAAGGATTTCAATGGGTTTAAAGCCACCCTGGGCTACAAAGACATTGTTCCAAAACAAACCAACTACCCAACCAGCCAGCCAAAAACAAAAACAAAAAACAAAATCAGTTTTGTGCCCTACTGGGCAGAGAAAGGGCAAAGTCTGAAAATTCACTGGTCTTGTGCTCTTGACTTTTGCTCTTTACATTCTTCTTAGATAGTCTACTTCTATTGCCCAGGCTGGCCTTGGGCTCATGACTGTCCTCCTGCCTCAACCTCCTGAGTACTTAAATTCGAGGCATAAGCCAAGTAACCCAATTACATTCGAAATAAAGATATGTATTCTTTTATAACACACAGTCTGGCTCTTGTGCCTTCTCTTGGGATCTTTCCCTTCTGTTTGTTTGTCTCCCCTAACTCCAGTGTGATATTTTCTGTTTTATCTTACTCGCATTCTATTATATTTTATTATTATCTCTTACAAGTCTATTGCTTTCCTAATGAGAGACTGAAAAAGGACGGATCCAGAATGGAAAGGAGGTGGGGAGGAACTGGGAGGAGTAGAGGAAGGGGAAACTATAATCAGGATATATTACATGAAAAAAAAAATCAATAAAAAGACATATCTTAGAAAAAAAGAAAATTAAAATATACACTGCACAAAGGGGAAAAGCAGTACTAAAACATTGATTTGAGCAGTAGCAAAGAACTGACAGTAAATATATATCAGACTGATAAAAATATAAGCAAACCATATGCACATGCAGTTACTTAAAACTCACTTGCAGACAAGATGGCCCAGGGTGAAAGGGTTGAATTCCAAGATTTATAGAAGCCCTGGAAGTCTTAGGGCTGATATGACAAAGCAGGCTGATATGACAAAGCCAGGTTTCCTTCCCCCTTTCCGGTGTGACTATTGTCTATCTTTCAGACCAGGGGAAGGTGCCAGAGCTGATCAGAATGTATTTAGAATGAATCTTCTTAACGAGCTGTCAAGTTCAGTGGAATTGCCAGACCTGGCTTTAAAAACTTCCTGGTTTTTAGTACCTGAGCCTATAAAGATGATATACAAGCCACAGAGGATGCAGAGTGGCCACGGAGGGGTGAAAATGCAGACTGGGGGGAGTTAGACGTGCAATGGAATTAGTGGAACAGGTGAAGCCGTCCATCTGGGTCTCTCGGTTACACACCTGTCATTGCATCTGGAAACAAAGGCATGGAAGGGAGAGAGCCCACGGGAAAAGAAGTTAGAAGCAAAGTAAAGCTTGATTCTGGAGCCCCCAGTCTTCTATTATAAACCTGGATCCTGCCTCTCTTACCTTCCATCCTCATGCTCTCCGCAGTCCCTTCTGCATATCTGGCTCCTTTTTCTCAAAAGTCATTGCTTTCCTGGTTGCCTTAGGAGTCAGTGTTTTAGAACTCCGTGGAGCTTAGTATCATACACAGCAGTGAGATAGCATTATTTCATGAGAATCTGAGTAGAGAAGAACTGACTTCAGTATATTGCCCTGCCAGTCAGGGGTCGACTCAGGACTGAGTGTCCCAACTTCAGATGACATGCTTCCTGGTACTCAGGAGCGAATTAAGCCTTGCCAAAGGCTTGAAATACCGACATCCTCTTGGATTATTGAAAGCTAAAACATAAAAGATTCCAAATAACCTAGATCAGCACAGCCCAATAGAAATAAAGTTTGAGCCATATGTGTCATTTAAAGTTTTCTAAGAGTCGCATTAGTGATGGTAAAGGCAGACAGGTAAAATTAATTTAAAATTTAATAAAACATTTTCTGCAACCTAATACACTCAAGATGCTATGAGATTAAGTTTAGTTTTCACCACTAATTTTAGTGGGAAATTGAAATAGAAATTAAATTTAAAGTAATGCTTCCAGAATATCTGCTTTGCAGTTGATGCCAATTTATTTACTTTCCTCTGCCTTGTAATTTATCTGTGAGTTCTACTTTTTAAGGCACCATTTTTCTGGCCTCCTTAGTTCCAGTCTTAGAACAGAGTTGACCTTTTTTTGGGTCACCAAATATCTTTCTTTTATAA
Organism: Mastomys coucha; assembly: GCF_008632895.1. Lineage (NCBI taxonomy): Eukaryota > Metazoa > Chordata > Mammalia > Rodentia > Muridae > Mastomys > Mastomys coucha. The sequence goes on along the minus strand of NW_022196897.1, from coordinate 80,558,884 downwards.
CTTCACAACAATCAGTGAATACAGAGCAGAGACAGAGGCCTGCAGATGGGGAGGGTAATGAGCAATTAATCTTATCTACTTAGTGTCCTGGCCAGCACAGTAGCTTTGTGACCCATGATCCAGAGTTTCCTGAGTAGCCCTAAGATTGATTCCACTCTGTATCCAGCAGTGTTCAGAGTCTGTTGTGCAATTTCTCAAGTGATCCATCCTCCAGATTTCTATACATCTCTCAGTCCCTTCAAAGTGAAGAAAAGTATCTCAGTGGCTATTAACATACAGTTCTTTTTCTTCTCAGAGATGTTCTTATCCCTAAAGTGGATAGTTTCAGTTTTGCTAATATATCCTAATAAAACCATCAAAACATAAAAATCGGTCTAGGCAAAATTTACTTTCAACTTTAAGCAAACTCTGCTGGGGCTTTGGGTTGGTTGTTCTCCAATGAAGAGATAAGAATGGCCTGGCTTGATTATAGAAATCACTGCTTAATATTGGAGGGTGAATTAGTTGAGCTTAATAGTTTCCTTGTCCATTGTAAAAACTCAGAGTCAAATCAGTGTACAGATTAAAAAGTATTTCTTAGATATAATGTTGAGGTAATATAGAAGGTCCTCTTCTGATTTTGCATTTATCCATTTACTGATAGTGTGTGTGTCTGTGTGTGTCTGTATGTGTCTGTGCATGACAGAGAGAGAGAGGAAGAGAGAGAGAGAGAGGAAGAGAGAGAGAGAGAGGGAGAGAGAGAAAGAGAGAGAGAGAGGGAGGGAGGGAGGGAGGGAGGGAGGGAGAGGGAGAGGGAGAGGGAGAGGGAGAGAGAGAGAGAGAGAGAGAGAGAGAGAGAGAGAGAGAGAATATATGTATGGAAGTCAGAGGGCAACTTGTAGGAATCCATTCTCTCCTGCAATGTTGATTCCAGGGACCCAATTCAAGTAATCAGACTTGGGGCAAGCACCTTCACCTTGTATATCCAAAAAAATGGAGTAAGTCCAAATCATCTGCCAACCAGTGCACTAGACCTGGGCATTTAGACACTGAACAGGTGCTGGGTTCTGTATCTGTCTGTTAATTTAAAATCCTGAAAACACCCAGGAGGCATTTAGTATCATCTCCATGTTTACTGACAACACTAATTCAGACCAGCCTCCTTCCTAAGATGGGTGTCTTGGTAGGAACTCTCCTACCTTTGGAGAATCTGTGGACATCAACAGATTAAATCCTGTAGAAATGACCATTCATCATTCTTATTGGCTGGTCACCAGGAAAAGGACTGCTACAGATAAAATAAAGTTATGCCCTTTTAAAAAATTCCTTTGATACCAGTACTCTGGTGATAAAAGCAAAAGGTCTTTATTGAGTCAGAGGGAGGTGGTTGCTCAGCAAAGACTTCCATCCAGCATAGCTCCTGGGGTCTCACACACCACACTTACACCTCTGCAGAACATTGATTTGAGTAGTGGGAATGGGAGAGGCTTATTGAATGCTTCCATACCCTGCAGACCACACAGATGCAGAGAGGTTGCTCCATGCTTGTGCCTGCAAGCTCTCACCATACCCCAATGGAAACACACATACACACTCACACACACCACACACACACACACACACACACACACACACACACACACTCATACACACACCACACATACGACAAACACACACACCACACAAGCATACAGACACCACATACACACACCACACACATACCACATACATATGCACACACACCACACCACACACGTGCACACACACCACACATACTCCCACACACAAACACACACCACACACACACATGCACACACACACTACACACGTGCGTGCACACACACACATTCACTCACTTTTCTAATTTCAAGCATAGCTATGAATACCCAGTGTCATTACCACCTGAGGAAAATGCCTTAGTCTTAAAGCAAGCAAACAATAAAACATTAAGGCTTTCTCACCTGCCTGAAAGGACATCTTTCTTTCCAGAAAGGATAAGGAGTTGTGAGGAGAATGTGTTGTCTTCCCTTGGTTTGCTCCTTTCATGGAACTTACTCACCTAAGACTGTAAATGGAGGAAATGACAAAAACGTGAATTAAAATGGGATCTCCTGATTTCACTCACACTATTTGCAGTGGACCAAGTCAAATGGCTCTTAGGTCTGCCCTTTATAATGAATACACATTGTGAGCAAAAAGAGAAAGGAAGGCCATTTTAATTTAACACTGAGATTAGGGTATAGATGAAATGGATACTCATGCGGGAAGAAATAAATCAGAATGTTCCCTTGCCTTCCTATTGTTCCTCTCGCTCCATCACATGACCGCCTGACCCAGAATCCAGGCTGTGGTTGGATTTGGAAGGGTAAGGGGATGTTAACTAGATGATCATGGCAGAGATGCTTTCCAGCTCCATTAGAGCATTGCCTAACAGCACTTTTCATCCTTCGAGGAAATCAAAGATCAAGTGAAAAGCAATCACCAGACCCTTTGCTTGTTTCCTGGAAGCTAATGGACCATTAAGGGAGGGATGCTGGTGCTTCCACAAATAGAGATGCTACTGAAGAAGATACTCGTGAACTGCTGTCTGGGACCACGAATGTCTCCTCTTAAATACCTTGTTTGGGGTCTGGGGAAATGGCTCAGTTAAGAGAGTGTCTGCTGCACAAGCATGAAGAATTCAGTTCAGATCCCTGCACCCACATAAAAAACAGTTATGGTGGCATTCATCTGATCTGTAACGCTAGCATTTGAGAGATGAGCAAATACAGAGATTCACAGCCATACGATATGCAGAGAATGAGAGACCTTGGGATGGTCTCTCATTAAATCCCTCCCCTAACCACCACCAGGGTTCATGGAACTCTGTGGAAAAGGAGGCCCAAAGAGTGTAAGAGCCAGAGCAGATGGAAGACACCAAGGAATCAAGGCCTTCTAAACACAACAGAAGCTATGCACAAGAACCAACAGAGACTGTCGCAGCACACACACAGGGCCTGCATCTGCCTGCTTCAAATGAGGTCCTAGAGCTGAAAGGAAATGTAGACACATGCCCCTATCCCTCACCAAGAAGTGATCTCCAATTAATAACCACTTGCAAATGAAATTTAGTTTTTGCTAAGAGAGTCTTACTGGGAAAACATAGTACTCTTAAGTATAGACCACATGCCCAATGGTAGATGATCCAACAGAGAATGAATTCAAGAGCATCTTTGGAGGTTCCTTGTCTCACAGTGTCATCTCAGGATAACCTATATATTTTACAGATACTGGGGTCTAAAAGTTCAGAGGAAGGACAGGAATAGACAAAATCTGGGAATGCTGTGGTAATGCTCCATGTGTGCTGGGGAGAGTGTCCCAATGTACAAGGACAGGTAGACAGAGGAAAGAGGAAGAGATAAGTGATTGACAAGGATGGGGAGAACTGAGAACTCTACTGAGATGACCCAGTGCCCTTTGTGAAGCCCACGGCAGATGCAGTTGAACTGGTTTAAAATAATGGCTGGCTTTAAAAATAATATATTTAGCTGTGTCCATTATTCCTGGACAATGGCTACTTTTTTTGAAGGACATAACTTGTGATGGCTATTCTTGTTTGTCAACTTGACCACATAGAGAACCAACTAAAACCTAAGTGGGTAAGTACACCTATGAGGGACTTTTTTTCCTTAGTTGAATAGCTTAAAGTGAGAAGACCCACTTTTAAACCTTTTGAAGTAGAAAGATACATCTTTAATATGGACAGCACCTTCTACTGGAAGTCCATATAAAAGACACGGAAGAAGGAGCCTTTCTCTCTTCAACTGCTTGCTCTTACTTTTGCTGTAAGTCCATTCTCTCACTATCATTACAGCTGTTTCATTGGGATTCCAGTGTACACTGAAGACCAATGAGACATCCAGCCTTGTGGACTGAATAATAACTGAAGTCTTAAACCTTCCATTGCTGGACATCCATTGTTGAACTGGCTACAGCCACAGCCTATAAGCCATTCTAATAAATCCCCTATTCATTCACACATGCATACAGACATATATTCATCCATACATACTTTCATACATCCATACATCCATATATACATACATATACATTCATTCATACATACATACATTCATACATTTAGATATTCATACATACATTCATACATACATACTTACATACATTCAGTTCTGTTCCTCTAGCCGTGACTAACCCATAACTATTTGTCACTTACCTTAGGTTGACAATATTATTTTATCAAAATGTCCTGTGACTCTTAACTAGTGGACGAATTAAATATCTAAAATGATTATTTCTGGGAACTCCATTATCCTCTTCCTCCATCAACATCTTCTTCATCTCCATCATCATCATCACTCTGCATAAAGAGTCTACAAACATTGGTCTTTTATATGGACATTTGAGATTTGACCACAAGTCCTCATGTTTGCACAGCCTGCACTCTTACCTAGATAGCCATCTCTCTGATTCTGCTTCCTTTATACTGAGGTATAAGTAGGACCTAAAAGGTAATGTAAACTATTCTCCTGGACACAAAACTCACATTCAGTCTATGAAAAGAAGAAAATATTTGCGCATGATTTTAATATATCTTTAAAATATCTTTAGGAATGTATCTCAATCACTAAAGGCAACAAGTTTCTAGAATATACTATGCAGAAACACCCACAAACTTAATTCTTGACCCCTGATTCAGAAAGCAAGTATTAAGCTCTCCAGAGGACCCAGTTCAAGTCCCAACAGTAGACTGAGGTTAGAAGCACCCATCTGTTTTAACCTCCCCCTTGGACAACATGCTATCTCAAGTCATCTTCCCCCAAAGTTTTCTCAACCGCTATTCAGTTTCATTGTACGATATCCAAAATGGTTGTATTAGGCCTCTCTTTGAACTATTCATCAAAACTGTAACTAATTTCAGTAATTTATGGTTTAAATATAAAATATTTCCTACCAGATCATAGGTTAAAAGCTTGGACCCCAGACAATGGTGCACCTTTGTTTAGAAGTTTCAAAAAATATATCTACTTGGAGGAAGTAAATTACTAAGGATGTAGTTTTGAAGGGTATCTTGTATATTTTTATTGTAATTGTTGTTGCTTTTTTTGGTGTTGTGGGGGTTGTTTTGGGGTTTTTGGTTTTTGTTTTCATTTTGTTTTGTTTTGTTGTAGACAAGGTCCAATTAGTCCTTCTTTCAAGTACATTGATCTTTTTGGTTTGCTCTTGTGCAGGTAATCATAGCTTCACTGAGTTCATACTTGCAGTGGTCATGCCATGTCCAGAAGACAACATTTCATCGCATGCCTCACTTCCTCTGGCTCTCTCACCCTTACCCTTCTTCTGTGGTGTTCTCTCAGTGTTGGTAGGAGTAGGAGGTAGATACAAATGTCCCATTTAGGGCTAAGCACTCAACAGTCACTTATTCTAAGCATTGTAACCATTTCTTAGTCACTGCATTTGCTGACACTCATTACAGGAAGAAGCCTCTCTGACCAAGGCTGAGAGCAGCACTAATCTACGGTTGTAACCATAAATCTTTAGGAAGCTCTTTGACAACATTCCTAATTCTCAGAATAACCATGGTAACTTTCTTCTACTATGGCCTATAACCTCCTGAAACATGGGCTTTTGCCTGAGTTTGTGATATCAGGCATGAGTTTCCACCTCAGAGACAATCAGTGGGATGTAAATCAATCAGAAAGCAATTTATTACCCCTATAACCTTTATGCCAATATTGAAGCATATCATCTGGAAGAAAGATTGACCTATGTTCAAACTCTTAAAGTCTATCTTGACCTCCTGTCTCCCTTCCTGCTTCCTGGCCACTGTGAGGTATGCAACTTTGCTCCCACATGCCCCAATGAATTACTGTGATGATCTGACTTAGTACTACCCAGAAATGATGGTTCTGGCTCACTACAACCTGAAACCATAAGTAACCTTTCCTCCTCTTAAAATTTTTCTCTAGGGTATTAACTAAAACAAACTGAAACCTATATTATCTCAGTCTAATGACCTTTTTTCTCTTTGTACCATTTTCTTTAGATTTCCTTTAAAGATTTATTTTATTTATATTTATGTGTATATATATATATAATTATAATTGCACTTTCTCTCTTCCCTTTCCTTCCTCCAGCCCCTCCCAAAGCCCTTCCCTCTAACTCCTTCCGTATCCCCCCCACCATTCTCAGGTTGATAACTTCTTCTTCAAGTGTTATAGTTACATATATTTAGACATAGAAATCAACTAAGAGGTTCCTCTGATCTCAGTTGAACATATCAGTCAGTGTATGGATGTCCATGAGTGGGTCTATGGCTCTTTGCTTGGTGTTCCCATGGGTTTAAGAGTCAACCAGCTATCAGTACCAGTCTAGGATGACTTCAGTCAGAACAACTAGACAATGTTCCACTAGTCTTTCATCTTCCAGAATCCTGGTTTGGGTTTGTTCATATGGTAAGGGAATGGGTCTAGAATAATACACAAACCAATTTAAGGCCTAGAGATGGCACATTGCCATGTCTACCATACAGTATTGATTAGTCAAAACAAGAACCAAGTCTGAATTTGAGGGAAAGGAAAAGAGATGCCATTTCTTGATATAAGGACTCTCAACTTCACATTTTAACTGTGGGCATATAGAGATATGAAGAACTGTGACCTTTGTGCAACTGATCTATCACATTGGGTATAGCAAATTCTAGCCATCCATCAAAACCCATTCTCTCCTTTTCCTTAGTGTCACAACTGCAGTCAGCCATGTAGACTAAAGTTCAATCTATGATGCAACAATTGTAATCATGGGTTAAAAAGTTCTCACCATGGATTAAGTCTTCCCTACTGAAGTCTGAGCAGAAGTGATGTGTACCAACTGAGATCTCTGGAAAGGTCTTATGTGAAACTCTATTCTAACCCCCTCTGTAGCTAGAATCTCAGTGTAGCAAACAAATAAGGTTTATGATGCAGCAGATCTGGGTTTGAGGATGAGGTATAGCAAACTGCAAAGGACTCAGGTAAATAAAAGTAGAGTTTTCTCTTTAATCTGAAATGGTCTCATCTAAAATATTGCATGACAAAGAACTGATGTTTATCATTTCTTCAACTGCTGTGTTGGGTTTTCTGTTACAATAGTCTACTTTCACCTAAACCATATTCTGAAGCAACAAAAGATGGAGTCTCTGTTCACTGAGAAAAGTAGGTCAATAGATAATACACTCTGGTAATTTGAGGCCACATAACCTCTTCCACAGCACACCCCAAGTTTTTATAGAGGAAAATAAAGCAATGGTGTGGGTATTACTTGCTAGGCAGATTTGGGTTACAAAAGGGAGGGGAGATTTTTCACTCCCCGCAGGCACTTTCACATAGGCTCTGTTCACGTGGAAACTGGTGCTTTTTCCTCACCAGCTGAATCTGTCACAAATCCTTAACCTTTTCCTAAAGTACTTCTGATTATGTTGCTATGGCTTCGTAGCTTAGGAACACTGAAGCTCTGAACTGCAAGTCACTGGGGAAGATAGACCATGTGCTTCATGTCCCTCTTCTGAAGGCTCCGAGACACAGTAGAAGCTGGCCTTGAAGAATAATCAAACTGAACTCTTCCGAAGTAAGAAGCCCACAAATGTTGAACTTTACAGAACTCTGGCAAAGAAAGCTCAGGATTGTGTCATGCCGCTGTCGTGAAATCTTCAGAGAGTTCCTTGTGGGTTTTAAATCAAATCTAAAACCTTGAACGAGGTCTACCAGATGGTCTCACCTCAACTCCCTTGCTCCCTGGTGCTTCTTTTATTTATTCCCACCTCATGGTCGCTTTTTAGTGTTTCGTTGTCATGCTGCTTCCTTATAGATCTTGCTCTGCCTGGCCAGTTTTCTCCAACTTCTTTGCCTCCCTCCTATTAATGCTTATGATCAAAGCTACAATGTCAGTAACATAAGGAAGCTATTATTGAACTTCCTAGACTAGAATAGAGCCCTCATTTGCTCTCATGAGGCACTCGATGGCACTCCAACAATTTAAATTAAATGTGTGGTTCCTGTCCCTTGGACCCTTGATAACAGTAACAGTGAGTTCCCCCACACACACTCTGCTCTGCCCCAGTACCTGACCTGGTGTGGCATACCCTCAGTGAAAATGTACTAAATACAAACATAGGTAAATGAAAGGAGAGTGTTAGGGAAGGAGGGGGAGGAGACACAGAGAGTGGAAAAGCAGAGAGGCCAGCTTGCTCCCTGACAGTGTAATTCACAGGTCAGTGATATCTTGGGGGCACACTATCCACTCCTGATCCCAGAAGATTTATGTGCCTCCTTTTTCATTTCTACTGAGTTATTTCAGAGTTAACCAACTCATTCCATCCTGTACAGAAAACAGACTGAATATGCCTCACCCCACAAGTCCCTGATGATAGTAAGCACCATGAATTGAATCAGCAGCCTGGGCTTAGGGACAAATTGCATTTGGAAATTGTATTTATGTATCAAAAAACTAATTACTGCCAAGTTCCACCTCAGTAGTGCTTGATGATTTCATTATTGGATCTAATTGCGCTTCTATTCAGGATAAGGGTTTACTGTCTTTTAATTGATAATGGAAATTGAAGATACGAAGGTGCAAGTGATAAAGGGCATCTTTTTTTAGCTGATATCTGGCCTCATGGAAAACAAAATAACCTAACCTTTTACCACTTTCAGACCAGAATAGAAATACTTGCTTTTATTTACCCAACTTGAGTGAGTCTATGGGGATGTGTTGGACTCAGAAGAGTGGACATACTAGTTTGTAGTCATTTTTAGTAGCTGACATAAATGACATGAGCTTCTGACCAAGGTCCTCACTTTCAGAAAACCTGCAACCATCATTGATTCTTTATCCAATATAAGAGGGGAAGACATTTTGGGTGTAGGGTAGTGTCTTAGGTCTCAGCATAGGAGAGAAGAAGCAGTGGGGGAGTCCTGGGAAGTCACTCAACAGAAGAGTAAAAGATATTCTACCTACTTACCTGAGACTGCCAGGGCCTCCCACCACAATGGCTCCCACCACACCCCAACAAAGTAAGGGCTTGAAACTTCCCCTTCACATTATTTCTGATTTGTCATTGTAGAGGAGGCAAGGAGGGCAGCCGGTGTGACAGCTGAAGCAGAAAAAAATAACCTGAACCTCAAGATCTCACAGGAAGAACCTACCCAATCTGCACCCTGAAAGACAGTACATCTGTCTGCCGTAATAACTTTTGGGTTAGAAAAAAAATAGAAAGACTCAGAGAAAAAGAAATGTCACCAAGGGCTTGAGGGTATTTTCAAAGTGGTGGCCTTCCTGACATCTCCATAAAGGAAGAAAGGTTCTTCTGTCTGAATGACACCTTGTGTGTTTCCCTCTTATGATCAAACCCATGGTCCCCTGGCCTCTTACATCTTTTCCTCCTTTGAGCATCTCTGTTTGGCCTGTATCTCTGTGGCCAAGGGCTATGCAGCCAATCAGTTGGAGAGTGTATATAACCAGGATGTGCTGAGATCTGAAAGCCGACATGCTCCTTTTTAGAAGAGGATACTGTGGAAAGTTCTGTTCTTGAGTTTCTTAACAGGCTTAGCTTACTGGCCCCATCACAGCTTTCTCTCATCAGTGTCTGAAGTGGTCACTGACTCTTTGTGTCTCTTTGTCCCTCTACTGGTAGTTTTTTTCTTCTTCCTCCTCTTCCTCTCCATCCTCTTCCTTCTCCTCCATCACCTCCACCACCACCACCTTCTCCTCTGTTATCCCTTTTCCCTTCTCCCTCCTCCTCTACTCGTCCTCTCCTTCATCTTCATCTCCCTCTTCTTCTTTCTTCTCTCCCTCCTCCTTCTTTCTCAGCATCTCTCTTTCTCCATCCTCCCTATCCTCCTCTTTCCCTCATCACCTTTCTCTCTTTCTATACCTACCTCTCTTTTTCTCTTTTAGTCTGTGTATCTTTCTTCCTCCTCTGTACTTTTTATGTGTCTATGTGTCTCTAGCTCTGTCTCTCCCCATTTTTCTTTTTTATTATGAAAGAAAAGCTCAGACCTTGCTCCCTGTTTCAGCTAAACCACATTTCCCCTAACACCATGAGTTATAAATCCCACCTCTCCCTTTGCCCAGAGCTGCCTCCTGTCTTCCTAGTGCTGTTGTCAACTTCATTCCATTCCTTTGCTCCTGTTCCCAAGTTAGAATGGATACTGGTTTGATCTTGTGAGTTTGACCTACTGTGAGCTTATAGGTGCAATGTTCCTGTTACTCCCAGTGCTCCCGTTACTCTCAGTCCTCTCTGACCTCTAGCCTTTACAGTCTTCCCACCACCTCTTCCAAGATGGTCCCTGTTCCTTGGAGAAGCAATGATATAAATTCCCATTGGTGACTGAGCACTCCAGATGACAGTCATTCTCTCCTCTTGGATCAGTTGTGAGTGCTACATTAACCACTGTCCACCACACAAAGACTCTTCTCTGATGAGGTCTGAGAGCTTCACTAACCTATGGGCATGGAGATAAAACTCTAAAGGCTGGTTTGAAACCATATCCATTTAGCAAAATACATTAATAATATTTGCACCCTATTGGCATCATGGCAGTGAGGCCATGGCAGTGAAGCATGTGTCTGGGACTCCTTTGCAGAACAAAAAGGATAAAGTAGACAGGAATTGAGACTGGGCTATGCAAACAACCCATGTTTGATTTCATGGCGGATTGACTTCTTGTGTATTTGAATCCTTGGTTGGCAGTATGGTTTATGGAAGGTTGTTAATTTAAGAGTTAGAACCGCATTGGAAGAAATACATCCACATTATTTTTGTTGACTAATCAGTCATCCCAGGGTCTGCAGCCTTGATGAGAATGTTCTTACTGGTGTTGGTTTTATATATTGGAGTTTCCTGAAATGGCTTGCCCTCTACTTCTCCCAAAAAAAAAAAAAAAAAAAAAAAAAAAAAAAAAAAAAAAAAACTGGTCATCTCTCAGTCAGACTTTCTTGTTCTTTGAAATAGGTTGAGGGTTTTTCCAAAGTCCTGCCTCTCCTTTCTAGATATTACTAAAGAAGCCTAGGCACAAGTTAACATAGTGTTGCCAGAGCCAGAGATATCTAACTTTGCCAACTCCTCAAAGATCAATAAAAGCCTCTCAGAGCTAGACTGGGAAGACAGCTCAGTTGTAAAGTGCTTGCTGCACATGCATGAGGGACCCAGATCCCATGTGAAAAGGCCAAGAGTACCTTGTAATCTCAGTAGTAGGGAGGTGAGGAGAGGCAGATCTCTGGGGCTCGATGGCCAAGCAGCCTAGTAGGATCGGTGAACTGAATTCCATTGGCCATGGCTTCAAGGCAGAGGTGTGTGCTGGTGTCTTCAGATATGATTCTGTTTTGCTCATCACGTAGTCCATTCTGCTTTCCCCATCTCATAAATGAGACACATTTAGGACGCAAGGATATCAATCAGAAAAGACCAAAGTGCTGTGTGTCTATAATGTACAATGAAATAATCACAGCTATTACAACCTTAAAAACCCGTCAGGGTCTCCAAATCACTTGGAAAAAGCATTTCATACGTGAATATAAATCAACCATCTGCTGCGTTCCCTTTCTTTTTAAATCGGATTACTGCCAAAGCCAGACAGCAAAGAAAAGACCATTTTCAGCTTTATAACTTTGGGCATCTTCACCTCACGTATCTCAGTTTTCTCTTCAAAGATCCCATATTTATCCCAAGGTATCACTCAGATACACTTCATAAGGGCAGGAGAAGTGTCTGAGGAGTTCTGAGAGCATGCACTGCTATTGCAGAGGGTCCAAGTTTGGTTCCAAGCACTCACACTGGGTAATTCACAACTGCCTGTAACTCCAGTTCCAGGGTATCTAACAACCTCATATGGCTTCCAAGTATTTGCGCACAGGCACACACACATACCTTAAACTCAGATACATGTCACAACTGACTGACTTCTTAAAAACACTCCTCTCTCTCTCTCTCTCTCTCTCTCTCTCTCTCTCTCTCTCTCTCTCTCTCTCTCTCTTTCTCCTCTTTCCTCTCTCTCCTTTCTCTCTCCTCTCTTCTCTCTCTCTCCTCTCTCTCTCCTCTCTCTCTCCTCTCTCTCTCCTCTCTCTCCTCTCTCTCCTTTCTCTCTCCTCTCTCTTCTCTCCTCTCTCTCTCCTCTCTCTCTCCTTTCTCTCTCTCCTCTCTCTCTTCTCTCTCCCCCCTTCCCACCCCCAAATACTAAAAACAGGTCTGGAAATAGGATTTGGATTCACTTACAGGAAAGAAGATGAATTCATAGAAACTAATTCTGAAGGAGCTGGTGAAATAAACAAGAAACTAAAGGGGCAGTCTCTTGTACAAATGTGGGTAGCCACCTCAACCACCATTTGTCAGGCTACTAGGAAGCAGTGGGGGGTGGGGGAGGGCAGGTCATGGAATGAGGACTTTGGAACTGGAAAGCATAATGCTCAACCCTACTACTGACAAGCTCTCTGCCTTTAGGCCAATGGTTCATCTCTCTGATCCTTAGCTTCCCATCGATCAAATGGGATTGTATCAGTTCCTTTAGAGACACGTTCTTGAAAATCAATTGAAACATCCATAAAGTACCTAGCCCAGCCCTGACATGTGGGAGCTTTTCAATGTGTATTAACTATTCTCACTCCTGCCCATGTGCAACAGCGAGGGGGAAAATGACAAACACAGCCCTAGTTCTCAAAGGGCTCTCCCCCACCTGTAAGACATTTTCCTCCCAGGTTTTGTTTAAGGAGCAAGGTCAGGGATAGGAATACCTGATCTGCTTCCAGCTGACAAACACAGCTAAACCCCACACAGCAGAGAATCCTGGAACTGCTGAAGCTGTGCTGAGGAAAATGGGGCCAGCCCTGAAACGCAAAACTGCATTACACCAATTATCCCTGATCCAAGCTGAGGTGCCCGGGTGCAGTGGGTAATTAGCAGCTGCCCCAGTCTCTGCACCGACATGACTGGTGCTATTTAATGTAATTACATTACAGCAAAATGATGAGTTGTCTCCTGATTGGTAGTTACAACATAATTGTGACTACACAGAATATTAACACCCTAATTGCTGGAACCTTCCAAAAGCGTTAGCTAAGTAAATGTTTTCCTTGTCTCCAGTCAGCAGTACCGCAGAACTAGCACTCTGTAGTGTAATGTCTCACCTCTGCCCTTGTTTTTTCTTCATATATCCCTCCCCTGGGGTCTCTCAAGGACTGTCTCTTGCACTTTCCACCTTCTTTCCCTGTTAAAAAGAGCTCTTCGAGGCAGAAAGCACATATTATCATTTCATTTACAGGTACTCTAGAGAGCCCTTGCTCTGAGGGAGATGGGACTAAAACTGAAATCAGGCTCACCCACTCTATTTCTAGGTGACTTTGTTAGCTAAATGTCTGTGTTATGTTAAAGCTCCATGAACAAAGGCAACCTATAGGAGAAAGAGCATATTTGGGCTCAGGGGTCCAGAAGGATGAGAGTCCATTGTAGCAGGGAGGCAGGGAAGCAGGCAGGCATAGTGACTGGAGCAGGAAGCAGAGAGATCACATCCCTCAACCGTGAGTGTGAAGGGTTTGCTTCCTCTAGTAAGGACACATCTCCAAACAGTGTCATCAACCAGGATCCATGTGCTCAAACACTTGAGCCTATGTGGGACACTTCTCCCATTTAAACCCTCCCAGTGACCTTGGTCAATCTGTTGGACTAATCAACTCTTAGTTTCTTCATCTTTACAGTGGAGATTATGTCAGTCACTTGTTGCTCTATGTACTGACAACTCACGGGGGCACTGAAGTAGCGTTAGTTAAACTTTAGGATGAACAAAATTAAGTATTCTCTCCAGAATTATTTCTATCTCTACTGGGCAAATGGAAACTTTAAACTAAGCCAATCAAGGTTATTAGTCAACAGACGAGTAAAATATTTGAGGAAAAAAGAGGTTTATGCAAATATCTTAAGTCATTGAAGTACTTGCCTACTTAGGAGAAAGCATAAGAAGATATTATGATACTGTTACGTTGCATTAGTTACTGTTGCTGTAACAAAGCACCACAACATAACCTGCTGTGTGGAAGAATTTACTCTAGCTTACAATTCCAGAAGAGGAGTCTATAATGGCAGGGGAGGCGCAGCAGCAGGCAGCCTGGTCCGGAAGCTGAAAAAAATCACATCTTCAACCACAAACATAAAGCCAAGAGAGTGAAGTGAGATGAATGAAGTGAGATGAAGTAATAAGTCTTCAAATCCCACCTCAGTGATGCCCTTCCTTCAACAAGGCTACACTTGCTAAAGGTTCAACAAACACTCCAAACAGAGTTACCATTTCATTAAAACCACCACATGCGTACACTGCAAACTCAGCCGAACCAATCCCAATTCTGACACTTTGTAGCCATATAACCTTTGGCAAGCAAATGTACTATATATCATTTTCTCCATCTACAAAATGGAATCATAGTAACTTGTTCTTAACCTTTGGGGCACTGTAAGGATTAAATACACTAAATAATATAAAAATCAATGTGTGCAGTGTGTTATAAGCACCCAGTAAGTATTGGTGTTATTATAACTATTGTTCTATCAGTTGATTAATCTAACTGTGACTTCACAAAGAAACAGAGGACAAAATCACTGGATGGAGATCTATCCCATTGCTTCTGGAAAGCTGTGATGACAAACATTCAGAAAAAGTAGAAGGTTTGCTGTCTTAGGGAGCCAGGAACTCTTCTTTGAGATTAATGTTATATTCTAAGAGTCATTATAAAAAAGAAAAAAACAATGTCCCATAATATCACTAATGTTGTAAAGTATTACTGTCTATTTGAGGCCTCAGGCCATTTTATAGGATGGACCAATGAAAGAACTCATCTCCAGAAATGGAAATCCAGGCCACCAACCATGAAGAAACTTAGCAGGAAGAAAGATGATACGATTTTGAAAGTCGAGGATTGGCAGAGCCATTAAACTGTGTCACTGTTAAGGCCGCTTTGCAGATTGGGCCAATCCAGTGAAATGCTTCCAGCTAGCCTTTATTGCCTTATGTTTAGGTAAGTGGCTGAACTGAAAGGCCACAATTCCCCTCTGAAGTTGTCTCAGAGGTGAATAAGTGTCAAGGTGAAATAAAATGATAGAGGAGAAGGAGCCTGGTTTCTCACTTGCGGTACTCTGTCAATTTCTCCATCCAGCAGCCATCTGGTTTTTTTGGTGAGCATATTACTCCCTCTCCTCCTGTCCACATACAAACTCCAACCATGTAGTTTGTGTGGAAGTAGCTACTCTCTCCTGCTTACCTCTGATGATCAGTCAGTCAGTTCTAGACTAAATTCTAGAAGCAAACATGGCCAATGATAATATCCCATCCTCCAGACTAAAACTGATTGGCTCAGGGAAAAGCCACCTGACTCCTCCCATCATATCCAGGTAACCAGAAAACTCCCAAGACTTGAGGCTGTGGAGTATGAGATCAATACCTTGTCCTTAAAGGAGCTGCAAGACGTAAAACAATGCAGCCAATGGCGAATGGAAAGCATAGGGCAAGCTTTCAAATGAAAAGATTTGGTTCTTCTTGTCAGAATAAAACTCCAGCCAAAAGGAGCAATGCACACCTGTGGTCCCAGCACTGAGGAGGCTGAGGCAGGAGGATCACAGGTCCAAGTCTAAAGTGGGTCATATAGTAAGATCCTGTCTCAAATTAAATGGAAGCTGGGCGGTGGTGGCACACGCCTTTAATCCCAGCACTTGGGAGGCAGAGGCAGGAGGATTTCTGAGTTCAAGGTCAGCCTGGTCTACGGAGTGAGTTCCAGGACAGCCAGAGCTACACAGAGAAACCCTGTCTGAAAAACCAAAAAAAAAAAAAAAAAAAAAAAAAAAAAAGAAAAGAGAAGAAAAGAAAAGAAAAGTAAGAGGGGGAGAAAAGTCAAGAAAAGGAGGGGGATGGGAGGGAGCGCTGAACATTCTAGTCCTTGTTCTGGTCCAGATTTGTGTGGTCCAGTTAGCCAACTTTCCTGAGATCTTACAGGCTTAGAAATTCTCCTTTCTGATTAATTGCATTTTTGACTCATGTAAACAAAAGGATTATGACTGATATTTCCCTAAATCCTGAGTAAAAGCCTACTGACACCTTTGAAAGTTGTATAAGGTTTAGGTTGGAGCAATGGCTGAGTGGTTAAGAGCACTGGCTGCTCTTGGAGAGGATTCAGCTTGGGTTCCCAGTACCAGAATGGGTGTTCACAATCCATAACTCCAGTTCCAGAAAATCCAACACCCTCTTCTGGCCTCCACAAGCAGAGAAGAATACACACACAGTCTATAGGCACAGCATGTGTATATTGTATATACACACAGACATACACATAAAACATTCATGCACGTACAAACAAAACTTTGTAAAAATCTTTTTGAATTTGTGGATAGGTGATCATTGGCACCACCATCAGAACCCATCCTGGGCAGGTGAGGTGGCTCGGTGGATAAAGATGCTTACCAATGAGCCTGACCACCGAGGGACCCATGTGGTAGAAGGAAAGGACTGACTTCCCACAGAATGGGCTTTGATTTCCACATATGCACCATGCAGCACACTCATCCAAACACACATACCAGAAAGTAAATGAGAAAAATGCAATTTAAATCTCAAGCCTTCTTACCTTCGTATAGAAGAAGAAATGATGAGCTAACTATCTCTAAAGTAAAGCCTCTAGGGACCAGCAGAGTCCCAGGCTTGCTCTTCAGCCCCTCATTCGTCAGTTGAGCAGCCCCTTCAGTCTCTTTTAAGGTAGACTTTGCCCATTTATAAAATAAAGGAGTAGATGACAAGGCTTCAGAGACCCATTCAAACCAGAAGATTCTAGATTTAAGGTTCACTTTCTCAAAGTCAATTGCTTCTGAGCTATCAAGATTCACTGGTATTTGTCTGGCATCGAGTATTGTTTTTCTAAACTCCTCCTTCCTGATCTCCTTAATTTTGGACTGGAAGCTGACAGACACTGGGCTGGCATCTGAGCCTCTCCCATCCTTTCTTCAGTTAAACCCAGCACTTCCTGGAAACTAGCCTACGCAGCAGAGAAAGGATTAACAAGTCTTGCTCAGCATCATGATAAGACTTAATGAAGGAGCCGTAGCTCGGATGGCTTCTCTAGAGAGAAAGGAGTTTAAACAGGAGGAAGAAATTCACCTGGATGGCTAAAGACACCTAAGCCTATGAGAAGAGGGTGCAGAGACTAGCCTGGGGTTACTCTCGCTGATGAGAGTCATCAGTAAGGGCACTTGGAATGTGCTCATACCAATCTGTAGGGAGCAGATGTCACCTGGAGCTCAGAGCCCGGGATATGAGCCAAAGGTTGAAGAAGGAGTCAGGAAAAACCATAGTGACAAATCAGCCGAGCCAGTGGCCGTGTCAGTGCTAAGATGGCATGCTTGCTTCCCGACTTCGCAGCCAGCTTTACCGTGAGAAGAGTTGGAAGGAAGGAGAAAAGAAAGTGGCAAGTGCCAAGCAAGCAGACAGAGGCTGGCCTGCCACGGAAGGAAAGCATGTTTAATCACAACCCTGTACTTTCTCTTACTGACTAATGGCAGACGGAAGTGCCTAATGAAGTTACTGCTCTGTTGACTGAATTCGTGATTTTTGGGTACCAGGCTTGTAAACCTCCAGTGTTGAGCACTCCCTTGTTTACTGAAGCTGCCTGGTAGAGATGGATTCCACGGTTAGTTCATTCATCGCACCTAGCTGAGGACTGAAAATCAACTAACCAAGACCAACTGGTTTTGGTTGTATGAACACCCCAGACCAGAGAGTATAGTAATAAATCTAAAGAAGAACAAATGGTAGTGAGAAGAAAGAAGACAAAACTGTCTACAGCAGAAGAGAAGGCAGGAAAAGACAGATCAAGCCACTCGGGTCCACACCCACAGCCCCTACCATCATATCTTCATGTCACACCCCATTCTTGCCCTTCTGACCTTCAGGGCCACTCTCAGCACAAATCACAGACTTTAAATCTCTCCTTAGCAGGTTCACCCAATGGTGCATCCCATGCAGTCACAGGATCCCAGACTGCCTTGCTCCCCATCTCTTGCAGAGGTCAAGGGGAACAGATGGGAATCGACTCCACTTTGTAGGTGAGAATTGACTCTGTTTCATCCCAAGGGTTGGGAATCTGAGAAGACAGTGGAGTAACAGCCTAAAAATCTCATCTGCCTCTAACAGATTCGACCAGGAGTAGGATTAGAGAGGACCAATGGCAGCTAATGAATTCCAGAGTGCTCACCCCTATGCTCTGGTGGTCAGCCATCCTGTTGAGACTTGTGATGTCTGTGCCTCTCTGGTTATCAGCACTGTGCTTTCCCTTCACTCTTTAAATGTCTGGACCTGGGCACATCATGAAACCCTGAGCCAAGCTAGTTTCTGATGGTATGGTTATCAACCTTGTACCTCTCCAGGGGCATCTAGACTGGAGACAGGGTTAATGCGGAACAAACAGACCACTAAGAGTGGGTGTGCTACACTCATACAACTTATATGTGAACGTGTGTCTTTATTAGAAGAGCAGGCCCATCAACACTATGGTCAAATGTTAGAGAAATGTATTTATTTTTCCAGAAGGGTTTCTGAAGAGCGGGTAGTCCCCTAAGAAGACAAGTCCACCTGTGTCCTCAGAGTCCACTGCTACACCCTGATGTGTTAGAACGGCGGGTCACGTCAGAACATACCACACACTAGGCCCAAACAGTTCCACGTGTAAGAGGTTTAACTGAGAGGGAGAGATGGAGAAATGTTCCCCATATGTATATGAGTTCTGACATAGTGGCTGCAGGTAAAGGTGGGTGGTGAGCCCAATGGATTCTGGGAATATGGTGGCTGTTGCCCCCTCGCAACAGGTCTGTGGACCCGCCCAGGCATCGCCACAGGAGTTGGATGCTCTGATGCTAACATACCCTACCTCCAGAAGCTACAGCTGCTGCCATCTGCATGAGTCAGCTGGGGTGTGGCATGCAGCAGGCAGTGAGGGAGCCTGGCTGTCAAATTACAGAGCAAGGAGCACTTTAAGATGGTGGGAGGGGGGAGCGAGGAGAAAGCTAACTAATAGCTTGCAAGCGTGTCTTCTAAAGAGTGTGTTAACCAAACAAGCTGCCATCCCCTAATCCCTCCCACTCCTGCCTGAATGTACACTAATTGAAAATTAAGTTTTCAATTTGAAACCATTTTCTAATTCTGTCTCATTCAGGAGCAGTTAGAGCCCCGGTGTTCTCCTGAATTCTCCACGTGCTTTTCCTGCACTCCCTTCGGGAGCCAACAAAAGAAGCTTGTCAACACAGAACTGAGAGCAGCAGGTGAGGAGCAGGAGTCACAGGGTGGGAGCCAAAGGCAGGAGGCCTGATCCTCCCTCTTAAGGCTCCTGCTGCCCTGGACTGGACTGGAAATATACTTCTCTAGCTTCCATCCATCCAGTTCACCAGAGTTGCAACACAGCAAATGGAATTCTGTCATCATCCTGTGTCCAGTAGGTTAAGAAAGCCCAGGGCAATAAGAGAATTTCCTTGTGGGCAGGTTAATCATGGAGCCCTGATCTCTAAGGCTCACTAGCTCTAGTGAATGACCTACTTAAAAACAAAAAGTACAGCAATTTAATGGGGGATGGGGAGTGAGTTTCTTTGGACTCAGATATTTAAAAAATGAAAACAAAATAATTGTATTAGTTGCTTTTCTCAAGGGCAACCTTAATGAAGGAAAAGTTTGCTTTGGCTCACAGTGTAAGGAAGGCTACCGTCCATCATGGCTGGGAAAGCACGGGAACAAGAACCTGAGGGAGCTGGTTGTGTTGTGAGAAGCAGAGAGCAATCAGGAAATGGGGCTAAGCTGGTGTCTTAATTGGGTTTTATTTCTGTAAAGTGATACCATGATCATGACAACTCTTATAAAGGAAAACACATTCAGAGGTTTAGTCCATATAGTCAGAACCTCAGAACCTGTAAGCCAGCTCCAATTAAATGTTGTCCTTTCTAAGAGTTACCTTGGTCGTAGTGTCTGTTCACAGCCATGGAAGCTTTAACCAAGACACCAGGCTTTACCTTCATGGCTTCACACACTGGTATCTCTCAGCCTCCATGCAGGAACACCCCTGCCACGTGCCTGGCCTCAACGGTTTTCCTTATTCATGGAAGGAAATTCCATAACCACTTTATTCTATCCTTGACTCTTAAGCCAGAACCACATGGCTGAAGTTACCAAATTCTGATGCTTACTGAGGCTGAAACATGTCCCCCTTTTTCAATCACATCTTTACCAGCCTTCTGTTTTCAATGGTTCTCTTCATTAACTAAGCTTGGCTGGTCTGGAACTTGTTCTGTAGAGCAGGCTGGCCTTGAACTTAGAGACTCTCCTGCCTCTGCCTCCTAAGTTCTACGATTAAATGTAGGTGCCCTAAAACACAGCCCTAAGCTTGTCTTTAATTCCTTCTCACACACTGGAAGCTTAGCTGAGTAGGATCTTTCCTTGTGATCACCAATCCTTTTATTCCATTTAATATCAGGATTTTTTTAAATCTGTTTATCTCCTTAAACACAGGATTTAGCTCCATTCTACTTGCTTTTCTCCTCAAGCTGTACATTTGTTATCCTTCCATGCCCAGCTTCCTCCTTTTCATTATAAATCTGCATAAGAATGAACACTAGTAACCATGTGACAGAGTCAATACCAGGCTGTTTTGAGACTTCCCCTGCCAAACCAATTAATCCAAAACTCTTTAAGGTAGCCTCGGGAAGACTTTTTGAACAAAGGCAGAAAGCAACCACTTTCTTTACCACAACATCCCAAGAACAGTCTCTAGTCCATATACTAACATTCTTTTCCCCTGAACCTCTTAAGTCAGGTTCCCACAATTCAAGTCACCCTCAGCACCACTGTCTTCCATGTTCCTGCTAAGATAGTGTATTAAGCCCAAATTAGAGCATCCAACTGCTTTTCTAAGTTCCAAAGTCCATATTGCTCCAAGCAGAAGTGTGGTCAAGGCTATCACAGCAATACCCTACCCTTGGCACCAACTTCTGTCTTAGTTAGGGTTTTATGTGAAGAGACAGCCTGACCATGACAACTCCTATAAAAAGAAAGATCTAATTGGGGCTTGCTTACAGTTTCAGAGATTTACTACAGTATCATCATGATGAGGAGCATGGTGGCATGCAGGCAGACATGGTGCTGGACAAGGAACTGAGAGTTCTACCTCTGGATTTGAAGACAGCAAGCAGAGAACTGGCTTGAACTTCTAAGACCTAACATTCAATCCCCTAGTGACACAACTCTTCCAGCAAAGCCACACCTACTTCAATAAGGCCATAAGTCCTAACAGTGCCACTTCCTATGGACCAAGCATCCAAACACATGAATCTATTGGGGCTGTTGATATTCAAGCTGCCACAGCACACAGCTGTAGACTCCAAAGTCCACCCCAGTTACTCCAGTAAAGCTCTATTTACTAAGGATTTTACTAGCCACCAGCTGAGGACCAAATCTCCAAGCACAGGAACCTAGGGAAGATGGGGAAACATTTCACATTCAAGGCACAACAGCAATAAAAATTTGTTTATTTTAGTTTAGATGATCACTACTCCAGAACAAAGAATGAGTCATGTCTTCCACAAACTGGTACCATGCACATATTTCTCCCACAATAGAGTTTATGCTAGCTATTTTTGAATCACTATAATCAAAGAAGATAAGAATAATGCAAGAGAAAGATGTGTTTTATCTCTCATTTTCAGAGGGTTCGGTCCACAGACATTGGCTCCACTGATTCTGCCTATGGAGAGGCAGAGCATCAGGACTTGGGTGTGGGAGAGGCTACTCAGCTCACGCAGAAAGGAAGAAGGAAGGAAAAGAGACGGGGTGAAGGGAGAAAAATGGGAGGATCTCAGACAACATATAGCCCTCCCTCAGGCATAGCCCTGTGACCTTCATCTAGGCCTCATCTCCTAAGATTCTATGAACCACCCAAAACACCATTATCATATTTATACACAACTGTGGGGACCTCATACTGAAACCATAACAGGTATTCCTCGTTTCATGTTTAACTTTCTCAGTGAGAGTAAATAGATTTATTTCAGACACTCTTTAAGGGTCCCTCAGTGTCCTCAAAGGCCTCCTCCTTCAAGCATCTGATATGTCAATCATTATCTCAGGCCTCCTCATCCTTGTCTCCTCCTGCAGCTTCCAGCTTCCTTCTCAAAACTCTGCAGTCCTCCAATGTCTGCTGACTCAATCCTATTCCTCTTTTGTCTTTAAAAAAAAAAAAAGACTGTCCCACTTTGTCTTGAATTTGCATTGAATAGTAAGATTTTCACCCTTCATGAATCTTTAAGAGCCTAACACTCAACTACAAAGATAAAAGACACAGGACTGACCAGAGAAAGATGTGTAAGGAGAACTGTTATAAGCCATGAATGGGTGTTTTCATTTACAAAGCTTCAAAATTTCATAGCCCTCCCCCCAAATTATTTTTTACTAATTCCAGTATCTACCACAGGTTGCTATCAAATGTTGATTTCCAAATACCCAATTCTAATCAATGGGTGGGCTACTGGGAAGGGGTAGGGAGTAGGCTGTTTTAGAAGCTTAGTTAATGAGGTCTTCCCAAACATCATTATAAATAAACCATAATAAATGACACAGCACCTACCCATCTCTCAGTGTCTGGGATGAACAAGAGTCTTGCTTGCCGGAATCTGAGTTTAGGCTTAAAAATGCAAATTTTGTAATGCCCAGAACTTGAGTGGCATAAACTTGAATGAACTAGAGAAGCTGAGACCTACCTAGCAGAAGGAATGGATGGAGTCTTCCTGGGAACTTGCCTGGGGCTTGAAGAGTTGGCGCAGGGAACAGAGGTGCAGAAGCATAAGTAACAGCTGCTTCAGGTGGCAAGTAGAAAGGAAAAGATCTGAGGAAATCTTAGGCCTGGCTGGACAGGAGAAACTCAAGGAGTTCAAAGGTCAGTTCCTCTTGCTGGGAAGGGCTAAGGAAACCTGCTATGAAAGATGTTATTTACCCGTGAAAATCAATGTTTCGTGGTTTGAGTCCTTATACAGAATTCAGCTGCACAAAGAACTGGGAGAGTTATTTTGGGTCACCTTTCACCCCCAGGGAACTGTAGTTCCTACAGTTCAAGTAAGCCTCAACCACTGCATGACTATAGGAAGTGACCTTGTTTCTCTGCCTTATTGATCTTTAGTAACAATGACCACAAAGAGTCCCACTCTATCTCACGAGCTCTGAGGCTTGACCTAAGAAATATATACATATACATACACACACACACACACACACACACACACACACACACACACACCTTGATAAGTGGCCACTGATAGAGAAAAGAGAGAATGCAAATGAGACTAAGGTATAGCCTAGCAAACTGGGGTCAGACAGGATAGAAATGTTCGGCTGATACAGCAGTAGTTTCTCAACCCAGATCTGCTATAAAACATACTTGGTTCCCCACACAAACAACTAAGAGCGGATCACTAAGAACCTGGATGTGTAGAAGAAGCAAAAGAAAGCAGGGTGATAACAATAGGGACAAGGGTGCTCCTGCCCTCCTGCCCTATCAGAGGCGGCCAGTGGTAATGAAGGCCAGGTTCCTATGGTTGAGCCTAGATGGCCTCCCCTAGAGACCATTGCTGCATTGCTGCATATGAGAAAAACTCTGTCACTATTGACAGTAGAGGGCAGACACTAGAAACACTGAAACATATTGGCAGTGCTAAACAATGGGGAGGCAAAGTCCTGGATGACGGAAAGTGTCAACAACAGCACCGATCTGAACCTTCACCCTGGGCCTTCTCTCAGGTCAGGTGCTGCAGAAGCAGCGTCAGAGGGCAGGAACTCAGATGTAAGCTGCTTATTGATGCTGAACTTCCAGGAAAGAACTCTGAGGACAAGAGGTGGGGGGCAAGAGCTCAGCCTCGGGTACAGTTAGACATGAGCCTGCACACTGGGAAGGGGAGGTCAACCTGCCGTTCTCTCTTACAAGGTGACTCCCAATGGCCAAGGTGACAGATGTGAACTCCCAACCATGAATGAGCCAGAAGGTCAAGGGGTAGAGACCAAACAGTTTCTACTACAAAAACAAAAAATCAAACAACCTCAACAAAACAAAACAAAAAATAAAAAACAGCCCACCTGTTTATAGACATCAGAACAATCCACTCGGGTGTACCATGTGCCTGCAATCTCAGCACTTGAGAATGGAGTTGGGGGGTCACAAGTTCAAGGCCAGCCTGGTCTACAACAGCCTGGTAATGTGGCAACAGCTCCAGGCCAGCAGCAGGGGAGCATCGTAAAAATCTCATGTCAAAATCAGAAATGCGGTGCTGGGAAGCTTGGGTCAGCAGAGCCAGGGTTTGAACCCTGGCATGTGGGTTCTAAACCCACGTATCTAGCCGCTATACTGACTTTTGAATATACGATAGGATTATCAGAGAGAGAGAGAGAGAGAGAGAGAGAGAGAGAGAGAGAGGCATACACACACAGAGGCAGACATACACAAGAAAACATCTGTTGAAGTCCTAACCAGTCACTCCTGAGAATGTGCTGACATGTGAAAAATCACTCATAATTAGCACATTTAGATGAGGTCATAACGGAGTATGGTGATCCCTTAACCAATGTGACTTGTGACAGTATAATAAAATAGCAGACACCCAGGATGAAGACAGGGGCTGTGACTGGGAACTGCTGCTATGAAGCAAGGACATGAAAGATCCCAGCATCCCCCAGAAGCCAGGGGGAAGCCAGAGAGAACAGTGCTGTAAAACAGATAGAGACACGTCCCACTGTGCCTCCATGTCTCGGTTTTATATGACTGGCCTTCGAAACTAGGAGACAATACATTTCTGCTGTTTCAAACAACCAGGTCCATGACACTCCATTACGGCTATTTAGGATAATAAGACGAGCGAGTGCTCAGAGAAGAGACCCAATGCCAAGGAAGAAATACTCTGAGCATGATTATTAGCTTTATGCTGAAAACATTTACTCAAAAGTGCACTGTATCTATAACAAGTGTTTCAAAATGCACGTATGAGAAATGTACACAACCTTGACAGGGGAGGACTTCAAGCTTTATCATTTAAGCTCTCAGGTTGGGTCATAATTCCATTCTTCCGCATCTCTGCGGCCCTAACCAACTAGCTCGGTGACTCTGCTCCTTAGCTTCCTCATTCTTTAGATTTACTTATTTTGTATGTATGAATGCTTGCCTTGCGCATCTGCATGTGCAACATGTGCATACCTGGTATCCAAGGAAGTCAGAAGGGCTGTCAGAACACCTGGAGATGGAGATGCAGACGGTCATGATCCACCATGAAGATGCTCAGGAACAAACCCAGGTCCTCCGGGGTTGGGGGGAACAAATCCTTCTAAACCAGTGGGTCATCTCTCCAGCTCCAGTTTCTCATTAGTGAGGTGTCACCATCCAGGAGGGTTACAGAAAAGAATACATTTCATAGCTACTAGAGGACCTGGTACACACTAAATAAATGTTGGAGGGTGTTTCCATTACTGCTTTGAGATCTGATCAAAGCAGACTGTGGCCGGAGAAGACCTGAGCTCACTTCTCAGCTCCGCCCTTGCATATGTGTATACCTACCTCCAAGTCCAGGTTCTTGCCCGAAGTGTGAGCTAAAGGGTTGTAACACAGATAACCAATGAGTAGGATGATAAAGTGATGATTCTGATAACACAGGTGCTAACTTAACCTCCATTGCATTTGAGAATTAAATACCGGTTGGTGTGAAGCATATGCCTCCTTAATGCTGAAGAGCAAAGTTACCAAGCTTTAATGACAATGGCAGGCCCCTGTGGAGACAGTTGATGATTCGGGATCCGACTTATCTGGTCCAGGATAGGGCTCTGATGGTCTGGTTTTAAGAGACTCACAATATTCACGTCGTAGGTTCACTCTTTATTGAAGCATGCAGGAAACACCAGAGCTACCCCACCATGATGTGGTTCACTTCTCAGCCATTAGAGCTGTGTCCCCTCTGAGGACTAGAAATGATGTATCCTTGTTTGGGGTCGGGAAGGAGGTTTTTATTATAAATATAAATTCTGTTTCTGAGTTTGTGCACTGGGGACAAACATCAGCGGTGGGGATGGAGGAGGTCCCTCGAGGGGTGGTAACAGATGCCTATTTGTGCCCTGAGGATTCTTAGTGCTCTCTCAAAGAGTCCCCCTCAGTCTGCATAGCTTAAATGGTTCCCAATGGCCCAGTCAGTCCACACAACACAGCCAGCTCTAGAACTGAAGAGGAAGTGGCTGATAAAGAGCAAACGGTGGAGACTTGTCGCCACCTAGTGGCATAGGGCGAAAAGCACAGGGATGACCACAGTAAAACAGCTCTTGATTCTGAGAGGAAACAGAGACACCCACGAGGTTGTGGAACTGAAAAAAACGTAGGGGGACTGTCCACTCCATATTCTGATCTCACAGTTCAGCTCTGAAGCATAAGTCATCTAATTCGTCTCCTACTTCACTATCTTTAGAAGAGACTATAGCGCTGGCTTAATGTACGCAGTGGCATTTATTTTATTATGTCACAATTGCCATTGTCACCATTTCTTCAGTGTGGGGAAACTGAGGCTTACAAAACTTAAAGAATTAAAGATCATCCAGGTAGTAGATTGAGGCCTGGATGGAAACCTGGGTCTGTTTGTTTCCAATGCCTAGACTCATTGTTGAGGGTTCTCCCTGTCATGTGCATGTGGGCGATGGTGCATCTGTGAGTACATCGTGCAGAGACCAGACGTCAAAGGTGGGTAAGTTCCTCAGTCTCTCTCTCTCCCAACTGTGTTTCTGAGACAAGGTCTCTCTCACTGAACCCGGAGCACACCGATTGCCTAAAGAGGCAAGCCTCTGAGCTCTGGAGAGCTTGTCCCAGTCTACTCTACCCTACTTCAAGTACTCGGCTTACAAACATAACCCCATTGTGCAGGGGACCCCAACTCAAGCCCTCAGGCTTGAATGGCAAGGACTTCCCAACCTAGCCATTTCACCACGTCCCTTGATTCTTGTTTTGTTTTCGTTTGGTTGGTTTTTTTGTTTTGTTTTTTGAGACATTTCACTATGTAGCCCAAGCTGGTCTTGAATTCAAGTCAGTCCTCTTACCTCAGGATCCTGACTGCTGAAATCACAGGCATATGCCACCACTCCCAGCCAGAAAGGCTGGGCCTCAGCAGTATCCTAAAAACAAGTGTAGATCTAAAAGCAAGTGTAGACCTGGGAAAACTACAGTCTCTAAAGTGGGGAGTCAGCCCTTCCATCCCACCCCCATTCCCGCCAATGCCTGTCATCACTGAAGCAACATCAAGCTTGATTTTGGGACCCACCTCAATTAACTCAATGTTAAGCAGCAAGATGAAGAAGCGGTTCTTCCTCTATATGGATCTCACGCCTTCCAGTCAGGGCTGCCTTCCTGTCGCACCTGTGGTAACAAAATGCCATGAACAAGGTATAAACAGAAAATCATCATCTCTCATTCTGGGGATAGTTAGTCCCCATATCTGGGAGCCAGACTTTATGGTATTCTAACCCTGCCTTCCTTTATTGCCCACTAGCCTGTGATTACAGGTGGGTTACTCAACCTCTCCAAGTCCATACACACGTCTTTCATTAATAGAAGAGTAGTGACCAGCGTGTGGGATGATTATGACATTTAAGAGTTAGAGCAACATCTGGTACATAATAAAGGTTTTTAAAATGTTACCAAGGATCATCTACCTCCAAGCTCTTGGGAAGAATTACACGATGTAAGCCTTTTATTCCCTGTGTCTCACCATGGGTTCAATAAATCAAACGTTTATTATCATTATTGACACCACTATGCATTCATGCTAGGCTTATGGCAGGTGTGGTGGAAAGAGCCAGAATCCTTCAAAGTGGCATCTGACTTCACACTTAGTTACCTAAGTAGAGGCTCCAAACTGAGCTTCCCCAGGGCAACATCTGTATCCTCCTTCCTCACTCAGCAGCATAAGGACCGTTCATCTCCCAGACTCAGCGGTCTCTCCTCTCTCAGAGTCTACCTTGAGGAGGATGACTCTGTCTTTACAGATCAGCTTCCTTTGGGTCCTTCCTCTTTAAAGACATGATTCTAACCACTACAAGAAAAATAAAATATGGACCAGTGAAATGATTCTGCAGATAGAAGCACTTGCCTCCAAGCTAGATGATTTGAATTCTTTCCCTGAGTGCCATGTGGTAGCAACTCCTGAAAGTTGTATCTCTGACCTGCTCGCATGTGCACGTACATACACACACACATACACACACACACACACACACACACACACACACACACACACACACACACACACGATGAACTGGGGAAGTTTCTGATATGGCTAAGTACTAGTACTGTATTCCAGAGTATTTTCGGTCCTATTGTTTTGGTTTCACTGCTTCTGGGAATGATTGGCTGTTTGATGTTGTCTTTCTCTCTTTCTTCCCTGAAAAGCTAGGAACTGACTGAATCTGGCTGTCCCAGACTCCATGCCTCCCTACAAAGACACATGGCCTCTTGCTCAGGCATACAGACTCGCATGAAGAAGTGACATTATTCACTCAGCCCTGAAAGTGAACAATGTCATGACTGAGAGAAGGGGAGGGGAATGTTATTTTACGTGCCTCTCCCTGCCTGAACTCTAGACTCACAGCAACATGACAAGATTGAAAAGCTAGCTCTGCCAGGCTCTGGGGCTAAAGCTTTGGTGTCCCTGAGCTCTGGCATGGAAGCAGGCAGCCACTCCATTTGAATTTAAAGGACTTATGAAAGCTGAGTCGGTTGCACTGGCTACATTTCAAGTACTTGACACCTACATGTGAGTCTTGGCCATTACACTGGACAAGACAGATAAAAAGCATTTCTACCCTGGCAAAACCTTCTCTGGTGGGCATAAGTCTAGACAGACAGAGCTACTGGGCAAGCCTACAAACAAACTGATTAACTGCTTCTCTCAGTACCTTCAGACTTGATGCCCTCAATCTTCAGGGTCTTGGACCCGCTCTGCAAAAGTCTTGCCCGGCCTTGCATTACACATGTGAAGAGGAGAGAGGGGAAGAGAAATGCGGTTTCTCAAGGGCTGCTCCTTGCCCAGACTCTGGACTTACACCAGCACTACAGGGTTGAAACCACCGCTCTCTGCATTCTGCCAGCCAAAGGAGCAGATGCCCAGAGATGCTGAGCTGGAGAGAAGCTTAGCTGAAGTTACACTGAGCCAGGACAGGGTGGAGCCAAATTTGAGTCTGGAGCTGACCCAAAACTTGGGCTTCCTCCAACAGACTCAGCTCACTGAGAGCTCTCATCCATGGAGCAGAAGGTACTCATGTACCTTCATCTTACAGTGAATCCGGAACCTTCAGGCCCCACCAAAGCTAAGTGGGCCAATGCAGACACTTCTAGTCCTGTCTCAGAAGGTGTGCTACAAAAGTACACAACTAGAGTTATTGGCTGTAACTTGGTGGTGATTCCAATCTTGCATCCCTCAATCTTCTCACTTTTTAAATGGGTAAGAATATTAGAACTTGGGGACTGGAGAGATGGCTCAGTGGTTAAGAGCAGTGACTGCTCTTCCAGCGGTCCTGAGTTCAAATCCCAGCAACCACATGGTGACTCACAACCAACTATAATGAGATTTGATGCCCTCTTCTTCTGGTGTGTCTGAGGACAGCTACAGTGTACTTATATATAACATAACGGTGCTGCCATGGTGAATTTGATGGGTTTTAGAATCGCCATGCAAACATATCTCTGGGGCATCTCTGAGAGAGTTTCTAGAACAGGGAAGATTCACCCTGGTTATGGGAGATACTGTTACATGAGCTAGGTGAGGTTCTGCACTACACAGAAAAGAGAAAGCTAGCTGAGCACCGAACTCATCTCTCTCTGCTGGGAGACCACCTCAGGCTCCCCCCACACACACCAGATCTCTCACTGTGGTGCTTGGTTCCCTCTGGAGAACTTACTCTCCTGTTACTCTGATAAGATTCCTTGACAAAAACAACTTAAGGGGGACTGGTTTCATTTGGGCTCAGAATTTGAGAGTAGTCTGTCATGGCAGAGGCATCCTGGTAGCAGGAGCCTGAAGTAGCCACTCACACCACATTCACAGTTCAGAAATGGAGAGTGATGGACGCCCATTCGCATTCCAGGGCCCAGGAGCAAGGCCTGGTGCCAGGCAAGTTCAAGTGCACCTTCCCAGTTCAGTTAACCCAATCAAGATAATTCCTCACGGGTGAGCTGGTGAGGTAGCTCAGAGGTTAAGAGCACTGACTGCTCCTCTGGAGGTCAGGGCCAGAGAGAGGTGGGGCCTGAGCGAGCAGGGAGGGCGGGGAGCGGGGAGGGGGGGGATGGAAACAAGAGGGGGAAGGGAAGGGGGTATTCCTTATGGGTGACATTGACCATCCCACCCCTTCAGCTGTAAGATCCCCCTCCTTCCCTCCTTCTTTCGCTCCCTCCTTTCCTCTCTCCCTCTCTTTCTTAAGTTTCTTTTGTCATGCATTTTATGACGTCCATAAGAAAGGTTATTAATACAAGCAGTTTGTTTCTATTGTGAGTTTGGAGGCAAGCAAGTGCAAGAGTGCATGGTGTTGGCATCTGGCCCAGGCTTTCTTCCTGGGTCATAGCATGGCAAGAAGGTGGCTGACACAGAAGCCCATTTATGTAGCAAAGCATCCACGGGACAATGTACTGATCCCTTAGCCAATTCCAATAAGTGGCATGGAGCTTTCACGAAGACAGAGACCTCATAACCCAATCACCAGCCAGAGGTCTCACACTCAATTCTGCTTAGCACACGCCTTGAGGGTTAAGTTTCCAGAATATGAAAGTCTGAAGACCTATTCAAGCCGTAGAAATAAAGACAAAGAAGATGGTCAAAAGCAGAGTTTAAAAACCCAAAGTCAGGGACTAGAGAAATGGCTCAACAACTAAAAGCACTTGCTGCTCTTGCAGAGCACCTGAGTTCAGTTCCCAACACCCACACAGTAGCTCACAACCATCTGTAAGTACAGTTCCGGAGCATCCCATGCCCACTCTGACACTCATCAGCACCAGACATTCAAGTGGTGCACAGACATGCATGCAGGTTAAAACATCTACAAACATAAAATAAAAATAAATATAAAACAAAATATTTAATTAAAAAAAAAATCCAAATAACCAGGCTGAAATCCTGATTCAATTCAGCTAACTTAGCTTTGTTAATCCAGGGCAATTCACTTAACCTTTTTTGTAAATTAAGGAAACAAGAACCTTTGGAAAGGATTAAGTGAGATAATTTATGTAATGTGGTTAACGTGGACATTTCCTAAGCACATAGTGACTTCTCAATAACTGCGGTATTCGGTATTAACAGTTATTACAGCGCAGAGTACCGACCAGATGCTCAAAAGTAGACGGTGAGCGCCATCTAGTGTCCGCCAAGAACAGCGGATCACACAAACAAAAGAACCAGATTTTATTTTTAGGTTTCATATTGCCAAGAAGACTCTCTAATCCTGGCCTCTAGAGGCTGACCCAAGAGAAAAAGAAAAGGGAAAGGGGGAGAGTGACAGAGAAGCACCTTTCTAAACATCTGGCTGCATCCTGAGTGAAACGTGAAAGTCAGATAGGGGCCAGCTGTGGGATCGTTCCGGTCTGAAAGTCCTGGAGGTACTTAAGGATAGCGGTAACGCAGCTAGGAGACAGCAAGCTTCAACTAAGCTGCCTTTTGGCTCTCCACATCATGGCCTTTCTCATCTCTCCCATTGCGCGGCTTTTCTCGTTTCTGCAAAGCTGCACGGTACCTAAGAAGAAGAATCTCACAGTAGATGAAAGTTCAAGCCCCAGCTCTGCCCACCTACAGCCAAGCTCCTTGTCCAGAGTCTCAACCTCGCTGCCCCAGGGGCGAGGTCAGGAACAGCGGCTATGCAGTCTAGCCACTCTGAGCCCAGGTGCCAAGGGCTAACCTTACTTTCTAACCTTCTGGTTTCTCTCCAGTGTGCCGTTCTAAGTATCTGGGAATAAAAGACTGGAGTGCGTTTGGTCATCTGAGTTTCAGGCAAACAAGCTGAAATCCAACTCAGTATAACCCAGGAACCACCAACTAACCTCAAACTAAGGTGTTCACCAATCAGACACGGTCGAAGAGGTCCTTATTGGGTGTCTCCCTCCATTCCTATCAGGCCTTTTTAGACAATCTGACATGCTTTGGCTAGACTGGCTGGCCAGCAAGCCCTTAGGATCCACCTGTTTCATGGCCTAGGTAGACTACATAGCAGTTCATGGCCAACCTGAGTGAGTTACACAGAGCAACCATATCTAAAAGAACTTTTTAAACTTTACATTAAGAAACTTTTAAAAAAAAATACATTAGGAGATTCTACTGAAATTATTAACAAGTGGTTAATAATTATAATCACACCAAAATTTAGTCAATGTTCAATGCATATAGGATCCTGAATTAAGTACATGGATACCATTTTATTGTCGCCAGAACATAAAGATAAATACCACAAACATCTCCATTTTATAAAAGAAAAAGCCTTAGCCCTAGGGTATGAAATGATGTGCCTAATGCCACATGGTCCCTCAGGGGAAGGAAGGCAAGACTGAGTCAGGAATAAACACTATTCACCGCCACCGCTTCCTCCTCCATCACCACCACCTCCTCCATCACCACCACCTCCACCTCCACTGCCACCACTACCACCACCACCTCCACCTCCACTGCCACTACTACCACCACCTCCTCCATCACCACCATCACCACCACCTCCTCCCCCTCAATCCCCATGGCCACCATCACCACCACCACTGCCACCACCTCCACCCCTCCAACACTGCCAGCTACAGGTAGCCGTGGATAGGTTCTCTCTTCCTTGATGATTAGCCATTTGTTGTGCTCTAGGTCTGATTTTTCTTAAAATTCACTAATCAGAACTCTAGGACTCCTAGCAGAGCATACAGGCTCTTTGGCAATGTGTGAACTGGTGTGGGTAGCCACCATCAGATAGGGTCTGTTAACACCTTCCCATGAGAGAATGGGGCCATCAGGCTGGGAGAATTTTGTCTTCTCTGTCCCCTGGACCTTTGTGGACCTCTAGCACAATTTGGAACTTGGAAACTGTCTTGATCACTATTTATTGCTACAAAGAGACACCAGGATCGAGGCAGCTCTCATAAAAGAAAGAAAGCATATAATTGGGGGATTGGTTACACTTTTAGAAATCTCAAAGCCTACCCCCCCACCCCATGCCACACCTTCTTCAACAAGGCCACACTTCCTAACCCTTCCCAATCAACGCACTGGGGACCAAGCATTCCAACCTATGGGCATCTGAGGGCTACCCTCATTCAAACCTCCACAGGGACTATCACCGTCTCCTGCTGGAGATAGGAGCACAAGAACATTTCCTTTTGCCCCTCCAAGAGCCTTCTGACAGGCTGGCTAAAAACATCCGCTGCTGACTTTCTAATTTTCCTGAGGCCAGGCTTGAGAAATGAGGGCATTCCACACCAGGGAGTCATCAGGAATGAAGTCATAGCTGTGGAGTGTCCTCAGGAACGAGGACACCTTGAATAATGACGAGGAGACGGCAGGTTGTTTCAGTTATCTGTTAGGGCAAAGCAAATTTTCTCGTAACTTAGTGGCAAAAAAACAGAACTATCGAACCACAGTCCATGGGCCAAATTGGGTTTACCACCTTTTTAAAAATAATATTTTTCTAAAAAAAAGACTGCTACATCTACATGTTTATGTAGCGTCTATGTAGGGAGGGGGAGGGGAGGGGATATGCCTCTGTGTGTGTGTGTGTGTGTGTGTGTGTGTAGGGAGGAATGTGTCTATGTAGGGGTGTGTGTGTGTAGTGCAGAATGTGTCTAAGTAAGGGTGTGGAAGGGGAGGTGTCTATGTAGGGATGCACATGTGCTTGCAGGTAGAATCCAGAGATCAATACCTCGTGTGTGTCTCTCAGTCATTTCTCACTTGATTTTTTTTGAGGCAGGGAGGCCAGCAAGGTCCAGGATTCCTTCTGTCCTTGCCTCCCTAGCACTGAGAGTATCCACATGCACCTCAACTTCTGGCTTTTCACACAGGTGCTGGGAATCCAAACCCAGATCCTCACACGTGCATGGCAAACACTTTGCCAAATGAGCCATCTATCCAACCCATATGGCTGCTTTAATGCCAGAGGTGAGTAATTGCATGTATAACCTATAAAACTGTTATGGTTTGTATATGCTTGGCCCAGGAGAGTGACACTATTAGAAGGTACGGCCTTGCTGGAGTCGGTGTGTCACTGTGGGTGTGAGCTATAAAATCCTTATCCTGGCTGCCTAGGAGCCAGTCTTCTGCTAGCAGCCTTGAGATGAAGCTGTAGAACTCTCAGCTCCTCCTGCACTATGCCTGTCTGGATGCTGCCATGTTCCTGCCTTGATAATAATGGACTGAATCTCTAAACCTGTAAACCAGCTCCAATTCAATGTTGTCCTTATAAGAGCTGCCTTGGTCATGGTGTCTGTTCACAGCAGTAAAACCCTAACTAAGACAAAAACCTAAAGTATTTATTACCCGGACCTTCCCTGAGAAAGGTTGCTACCTTACACCAGGATTCACTGGATCTCACAGTTCTACAGTCTAGCTGGTTCACATCATTGATCTATCTATCAC
The DNA here is from genome assembly GCF_008632895.1 of Mastomys coucha. Taxonomy (NCBI): domain Eukaryota; kingdom Metazoa; phylum Chordata; class Mammalia; order Rodentia; family Muridae; genus Mastomys; species Mastomys coucha. Next base: position 80,524,221 of record NW_022196897.1, on the reverse strand, counting down.
AGGCTCACTCTGGTACCTGCATTCATCAAATTGACTCTTAACTAAGATGCCTGAGTCAACTAAGCCTCTCTTTCTCTCTCTCTCTCTCTCTCTCTC